>NC_056527.1:73019840-73039414 GCF_019175285.1 Sceloporus undulatus | reverse complement strand
TGTACCCTTGCGCAATGTATTTTTAAAAGGTTGTATGCTGACTAGAATCCTGTGTAGAGAGAAGGGCAGGCTATAAAATCAATCAATCAATCAATCAATCAATCATGATTTTGTTATGACTACACAATATTACAAAGGAATCACCTGAGCAGCAGTTTGTAAAAAGTTCTTTAAAAGCCCTGCTAAGCTTGTATTCTGAGGACTGAGGTCTGCTGGGGGCAAGGAGATATTCCTTCAGTAAAATCAATACACTGCATGAGAATGTGGGAGAGGGTCTTCTCAGCCATTCCACCCCAACTGTGGAATGCCCTCCCCTTGGAAGCCCAATTGGAAACAAGGAAATGAAGGGACCAAGTAAAACACTGCTGCTCATTAAAGCCTTTGTGCCTCACTAAACTACCTAAACATGCTAATGTACATGGCTTTAAAATAGTTTTCATCTTTTAAACCTGTTTTCAACTGGTTAATCATGTGTAATACTTTTTAGTCTATTTAATTTATTGTTATGGTTTAAAATAATTTAACATGTTTATACTGATTTTACCTGTATGCCAGCCTGAGATCTTTTGACATAGGGACAGAAATATTTTAATAAAAGTAAAATTAAATAAATAACAGCTCACTCTAGGTTAGGTGCAATAACACTAAAAGTGCTTCATAATAAAGTTTTATTGTTCAGTCACTCTGCCCCTTTCACAGAATGTTACAGTGAGTTCGGACATCATCCTCCCTTTGTAACCCTCCTGTCATCTTTTGCTACCTTCTTACCATACTCCTCCTTCTTATACTCCCCTTATTTGTCAGCATTCATTTCTCCTTACTGCCTTGCTGGTGTATTAAGATATTGTAGCTCTGGACTTCTGACTCAGCCTAGGATCTCCTCTTCCCCTGCTCAGATCTGCCCATTTTCCCATGCTGCTTCCTGTGCCTGGAATCTCTTTCCCACACAGCTACGGACCACCACTTCTTTGAACAATTTTAAGGTTGAGTTCAAGACGGTTTTGTACAGAGAGGCGCTCCAAATTACCATCTTATTAGCTGGTTGCTAATGTTTCTAATGTATTATAATGTATTTATTCATTGTACATTAGCTTAAATTATTTTAAGATATATTATCAATTTTATAACTCTGTTTTTAGACTGTATGCCATTTGGCAAGTTTTAATTTAACTTTTACTGTTGTTGTAAAGTGAAAACTTTTCAGTGCTGTATAAACAAACAACAACAACAACAACAGAAAACCCACTAAAGAAGAAAACATGGAATAGTTTCACTCACTCTTTTGATCACTAATGCTAGGAGTGATCCATCTGAGGTTGTAATTCTCTGCTCAGTTAGGTCTAATTGAGGCCACTAATTTTAATAAAGCTTAACATTGCATGTTTATCAGGCTATAACGTTAGACTCTGTAATTAAATATAGATCTGGAATATAGTGGAATAAAGATACAACAGAGACCCAGATTTTAACAAATGTCTGACTCCACAAAGATTCCAAGAAGAAATTTGGATTACCAGTTTTTTCTTCTGTCCCAACTATTTGATTAGAACTTTGTTGAGCTTCTGGGATAGCTGTAGTATTTTCATACAAAGTTTCTGAATCAGGTGCTATGTCGATGGTTTCTGTCTTCAAATATATTGCCCTCTTTTCAAAAAGACCTTAGAAAAGGAAACAACAGATTTGAGAGTTAAAAAAAATAATGTGGTTATCACATTATTCACCTGTGAAATATTATATTAAATGATATTTAAAATAGTATTTTGAAAAGCTATGAATGATGAAATATAGAATAATGACATGGATAACAGTATAATTTCAAGCATCCATTTCAAAGCTCCAAATCAAAACTATCATTCAGTTTAGAACTGGTGTAGTACAGTGGCTAAAAGTCTAAGCAATGAATTACGTTAGAATCATAGAATCATAGAATCGTAGAGTTGGAAGAGATCATCCAGTCCAACCCCCTGCCATGCAGGAAATCTCAAAGCATCCCCGAGAGATGGCCTTCCAGCCTCTGTTTAAAGACCTCCAAGGAAGGAGACTCTATCACCCTCCGAGGGAGTGCATTCCACTGTCGAACAGCCCTTACTGTCAGGAAGTTCCTCCTAATGTTGAGCTGGAATCTCTTTTCCTGTAGCTTGCATCCATTGTTCCGGGTTCTGTTTTCTGGAGCAACAGAAAATAAGGTTGCTCCCTCCTCAACATGACATCCTTTCAAATATTTAAACAGGGCTATCATATCACCTCTTAACCTTTTCTTCTCCAGGCTAAACATCCCCAGCTCCCTAAGTCGTTGCTCATAGGGCATGGTTTCCAGACCTTTCACCATTTTAGTCGTCCTCCTTTGGACATGCTCCAGTTTCTCAATGTCCTTTTTTAATTGTGGTGCCCAGAACTGGACACAATATTCTAGGTGGGGCCTGACCAGAGCAGAATACAGTGGCACTATTACTTCTCTTGATCTAGACACTATACTTCTATTGATGCAGCCTAAAATTGCATTGGCCTTTTTAGCTGCCGCATCACACTGTTCACTCATGTTCAACTTGTGGTCTACTTGGATTCCTAGATCCCTTTCACACGTTGTCTCGGGTTCAAATGTCAGCTTCATTGTAACATCGATAACTTGGCAGTTGAGTCAAGACAACAGTACAGAAATAAAGAGGCAAGTGTTCATTTACTTGAGAAACCTCACTTTTATAGATGTAGAATAAACAATTGAGGGGGATCAACTTAAGGAAAATCTAAACAGCACAATGAGCATTGCTCAATAGCTGTAGGATGCTAAGTGTCTTTTGAGTTTGGGAAAGAATGGAATGAAGTATTTGGAAAGAAGGCATGGTTGGACTAGAATATGAACAGAAGCATTCCACACACAGTACCATTTTCTTTCTGATCCCATTTGTTGGAAATCTAATCCTGATTTACTGTACTTAGTTGTTGTAAAATAAGAAGATACTATATGTGAAACAATTGGAATGTTTGAAAGATCTAAATAAAGTATATATGATATGAATCCTAAAGACTGTGGAGTCCTCTGTGGGGAAGGCAAGCAGAGATATTTAACTTTTACTACTGACTTGTGACTTTTAAAAAAAGCATTTGTGTGAATTGTTGTATAAGTTTGCCAAGGCCACACCACTAGCCCTTTTACATTACCCAGTTATAAGAAATATAATTCAGTTTTAACTGCTATGGTTCCATTCTATGGGATTTGGGGATTTGCAATTTAGAGAGGGATATTTAGAATTCTGAACATAGCACTATCTTTGATTCCCTGTACTGGGAGAAAGGTGGGATGATGATGATGATGATGATGATGATGATAATAATAATAATAATAATAATACCTGTATTCAGTGGTGTGTTGTGTGTTACTGTGAGACAAGGGATTGTGCTGATGGTAGCAATACTTCTAGTAGTATGTCCCATGTCAGACAGGCTTTTGCTGTAGAGCCACACTAAATATGCCAAACAATTCTTGACACCAGCAGGAGTGGAAGGTGACTTTTTACTACTGTGCACAAGGAGGCATAGTATACCTCCTTTTGAAGATCTTTTACCACAAAAACACTATGCTGAGACAGTGAAACAAGAAATTGTGCTAGACGATGAGATCTCAGGTCAAAAGCACTCAGTGTACACTGGAGTACAGCAGAAGACAACTAAGAGTAGCAGTGTGGTTATCGATGAAACTTGCCTCATGCCGAAAGGGCATTCAGCTACTGATGTGCTCAGAGATGAAAACGAAGTCCAAAGCTGCACAACACATATTATAGGAACACGAAATGTGAGAAGCATGAAACAGGGGAAGCTAGACATAGTAAAACAAGCATTGGAATGTATACAAATTGCAGTACTGGGGTGAGTGAGCTAAAGTGGACAGGAATGGAACATTCTGACTCAGATAATTACACAGTGTTTTAGTCAGGAAATTAAAATCTAAAAAGAAATGGATTGTTTTTAATAATGAGGAGCTGTGTAGCAAAAGTAGACAAAGGATAATGCAAAGTCTCACCAAATAATATAAATAAGACTTCAGGGAAAACTAATCTATATAACCACAATCCAAGTTTATGCTCCAGCAAAATATACAGAAGAGGAAATTCTAAAATTCTGTGCTGGGGTCCAGGAGGAAATTGATCACATACAAAAACAGGACTTTTTATTATTAATAATATAGGCAATTTGAATGCAAAAGTAGGAAACAGAGTACAGTACAACCAAAGATCATAGAACAATTTAGCCTGGTATTAAGAAATGAAGCAGGAGAGAGCCTGATTAAATTTTGCAAAGCCAACAGTTTGTTCATTGCAAGCACATTCTTCAAGCCATCAAACAGACAAATGTATACATGGACATCACCTAATGGCCAATATAGAAGACAAATACCTTACATGATTGGAAGCAGAAGATATTGCAAAAACAAGTCCAGGAGCAGATTGTGGCACAGACCATGAACTGATAATGTCAAAAATTAGAGTAAAGCTAAAGAAGAACACTAAACCAACCATTATGCCAAAATACAACCTGAAGAATTTAAAGATAATGTAAAAAATAGATTTGCACTACTAAGCATAGTTGACTTGAAGCCAGAACAATTCTGGACTAAAGCTACTAGTCAGGGAAGAAGCAAAAAGAAAAAGAAAAAGAAAAAGAAAGAAAGAAGACACTATCTAAAGCCTAAGAAGAAGAGAATACTCAATGGATGAAAGATTAAACTCTTCAGACTGTTAAGGACAGGTATGAAGCAAAAATAAATGAGAAGAGAAATAGGGTCAGAACCCAGAATACAACTTTTCAGTGACTTGTGCACAGTAACAAAGAGAATTATTATAATAATCAAATGCAAAGAGATAGAAGACAGCAACAAAAATGAAGAACAAGAGATCTCTTCCACAAGATCTGAGAAAACAGTGAAAATTTAACTCAAGTGTGGGGGTGCTATACGAACAACAGAGGAACATACTACAATTACAAATTTCATTCAAGGAAGAACTGTTTGAACATAAATCTACAACTTTTAGTAAGTGAAGTGAAGGTGCACTCAGGGTACTTGGGAGAAATAAATTACCAGGAACAGATGGCATAACAATAGAGCAGATTCAAGTTACAAAGACAGAATCTACCCTAGTTCCACCTAAAAATCTGTTAACAAATATAGAAACAAAACAATGGCTCACAGATTGGAAATACTCAATATACATTCTAGTCTACAAAAAAGGGGATGCCAATGATTGAAGTAACCACAAGACCATTGCGTTAATCTCCCATGCAAGCAAAACAATGCCCCAAATTCTACAACAAATATTTTTTTTACCATATAAGGAGTGAGAAAGGCCAGATGTCCAAGCTAGGATTAGGAGAGGAAGAGACACCATAACCATATTGCAAATATATGATGATAATGGAATGAACTACATAATTTCAGAAGAAAATCAATCAGTGCTTTATAGATTACTGCAAAGAATTTGATTGCGAAGATCATTAAAATTATGGAGCGCTTTTAAAGAAACGCGTGTGCCACAACATTTGATTGTCCTGATGTACTCAAGACAAGAAGATACTGTCAGAACAGAATATGGAAAAACAGAGTGGTCTGCAATTGACAAGGAGATCAGGCAAGGCTGCATTTTATCATCTATCTGTTTAGCTTGTATGTTAAACATTTCATACCTAAAGCAAGATTAGAGTCAGAGGAAGGAGGCATGAATTTGGAGGAAGGAACACCAACAATTTAAGATATGCACATTGTACATGAAACCATACTAATAGCAAACTACAGCAAAGACTTTGAATGATTACTGAAGAAAGTCAACAAAACAAAACCAAAAGTGTGACCACAGATGATTTATATATCTTTAAATCAAATGATAAAAACATTGAAATAGTTCAGGATTGTCCATACCTTGGCTCCAGAATGGAGACTGCAGTCAAGAAATCAGAACACTAGGCCTTGGACGGGCAGCTATGAAAAACTAGACAAAATCCTGAAGTGTAAAGATATATCACTGAATGCTAAAATTAGAAGTGTCCATACCATTGTATTTCCCATTCCTGTGAATTGTATTCCATTGTATTTCTGATTTCTCAATTTTATGTGAAGGCTGGACAGTGAAGGAAGCTGATAGGAAGAAAATCAACTTATTTGTAACGTGTTGCTGGAGAAGAGTTCTGTGGATACTGTGGATATTGCCAAAAATGACAATAAATGAGTCACATAATAAATCAAGCCTGAACTCTCTCCTGAAACCAAGATGACTAAGACATGACTCACTAGTGACAACAAGAATGCATGGTAAGGGGGAAGGTAGTAGGAGAAGAGGAACACTGCATTCTAGCTGGATAACTCAGTCAAGAAAGCCACAGCCCTGAGTCTGCAAGACCTGAGCAGGGCAGCTGAAATAGAGTGATTTGGGCTGCTGTAAGTTGAAATAAACTTGACAGTTAACAACAATTTAGAATTCTCAATCAGAGACCCCTAGTGCAGTGATGGCAAACCTATGGCACGTGTTCCAGAGGTGGCACTCAGAGCCCTCTCTGTGGGCACATGTGCCATCATCCCAGCACAGAGTTAGTTACTAGAAAACCAGAGGGACATGGCACTTTGCAATAAATAAGTGGGTTTTGGGTTGCAGGTTGGGCACTCAGCCTCTAAAAGGTTCACCATCACTACCCTAGTGTCTCATGAGTCTACAAACCCCTGGAGTATGTAGGATACAGCCACTACAGTTAAAGTGGAATTGCAGTGGTGTAGATCTATAGTATAAAACAGCCCTGCAAAAGTGTGTGTCATCCCAGCCCAGTAACAACCCAGTGAGGACCCTTGTTCATAGCTAATCCTAGGATGGCCAGATGGAAAGAGGTCAAAGCTCCTATTTCTTTAATATCTGTTCTGTTGTACTATTACTTAATACAACAGACAAGGAAATAAGATAAATGTTTGGTTTTTTTCCAGTGACAAACTGTCACATTATGAAATACATAACTAACATCCAAAATGCTCAACTATTAAAATTACAGGAACTGTCTTCTGCATATGCTTATCTGATAGGCAATTATATCTGTATCCTACTGATAGTCCTAAACATACTAGACCTACTGAATCAAGTGAAATTTACACGTTTACTCATCATGCAGCTATAGATTCAATTGGACTATTCTAGTTAAGAATAACCAACATGAACCAGACCACAATGTGTTTTAGATGATCTGGAGTACAACTACTATAATCTGTAACAAGTTACTGGTGACTCAGGCTGATGGAAGTTATAGTTCAAAAAATTTGGAGGACACATCTGGCTCATTTATTTCTGCCACTTGGTAGTTACCTGTCAGGGGCTCTGAATCCTTTTCACAACTTTTTGTGACAAGCACAAAACTTCTTACAAATGCTGCTTTACTTCCCCACTTCACCCACTCTACTTATAAAAGGTGGCTTCATCTGCTAGACTTTTTCCTGTTACACAGTTGTAGGAAAAACAGTTGAGCTTCTGTTTATTTCTCTTTTTGTTTAGGTGATAACTCAACCCATTTTTAGAACTCCTGTAATATATCACAAGGCAGGCAGGCAGCTTTTCATTTATTTGTTACCTGCTGCTCCCCAGGACAGCTCTGTATAAGTGGCCAAGATTGAACTGAAGTCAGTATTTCCATCTTCTTACAATTGTTATCCCTCTTGGAAAGGTGATAGTGATGGTGAAACACCTGACAGAATAATTTGATGGAGGACCTTTGTGTCTAAAAGAAAAGGAAAAGGTGTCCTTTCTTCATTAACAAAAAGGCCCAACTCATCTTTCTCTCCCCTGTTTTTGTTTACTTACTATTTTCAGTTGCTGAGGAAGGGAGGAGGAGCAATAAGAATAAAAGTATGAAATGATGCTGCTGCAGAGAGACAGTTACTGTTGCCATAGTCTCTGGTTCTCTTTCTTTTCTAACTGTTGTAACTGTTCTAACTGCTTACACAGCCAGAGGTCTCATACTCTGTAAGCAACCCTTTGCAAAAAGCTTTTAAAAATGAAGCCAATAAGTTCAAATCTTCAAGTAACCAGTTCTTGTCACTGGGGGGAAATGGGTCTGACCTTCCTCCAAACCTCACTGAGGAACCAGGAAAATGGAAGCAACACAGCTGACAACAATGAACAATAAAGTTGGCCAACTAACTTAACCCAACCACCTCCCTGCATAGATTTAGAGAAAACTCAACTAAGGGAGAAGGAGAGACAATCTGGGGACTCCAATACTGAAAAATGTGCAAGAAAAAAAAGTTTTAAAGAAATTTATGATGGATACCTCTAGCCTATTCCTGAGTGACTAGATGCATTTAAAACCAGGAGTTTCTTTAACAGTTTATAATACAGTCTCAAAACCAAGAAAAACAATTGGGAAAAGGGTGTGCGTGAAGAAAGAGTGGATTGTTTTCCTATGATAGTAAATGAAAGCAAACAGAAATGGTAAAAGAATTTTTTAAAAAAATCAAAACCACAGTCAGTTGCTGAAAGGTCACTTCCACAGCTGAGCAGAAATGTAAGAAAGTCCTTGGCTGTTTTTTAAATCAGGGGGGAAGAAAGCTAGGCTGAATACACAGGCAACCTCTGCAAGAGCAGACATATCTCTACAAGAAAGGGCTAGAAGTTGAGATCAAGGGATGGGATGGGCAAAGGCAGGGTTGGCATCACCCAGTGTGGTGTCACCCCCGCACTGACCTCCCATTGCCCTTCCCATACCACACCATACAGAATCCTTAGCAATGATTTGTGTACTAATGTTACTCATAAATCGTAGTCCCCCTATATCACTGGGAATAGTTGTGACATGAACAATTAGCAAAATTAAAATTATACATTTAAATTACAATATCATACACACAGCCCAAAATGTATATACATACGCATAGTTTCATGTGGTTACAGTGAACATTTGGTAAAATGTGATTTTTAAAAGAAAAAATAAAAGAATATAGATAGATAGATAGATAGATAGATAGATTAAAAATAAAAATTAAATTTTGGGGGAAATTTGAAATTTTATTTTTTTACACCAAATTAGAAGGAGTAGCTAATATCCCAGAGGACAGGATCAAAATTCAAAATAACTGGAATAGACTAGAAAGCTGGGCCAAAGCTAACAAAATGAAATTCAACATGGAGAAATGTAAGATACTGTACTTGGGGGGGTACACCTGGCTTAAGGAGATTACGTGTGAAAGGGATCTAGGAGTCCAAACATGAGTCAACTGTGTGATGCAGCAACTAACAAGGCCAATGTGATTTTAGGCTGCATCAATAGAAGTATAGCATCTAGATCAAGGGAAGTAATAGGCCACTATTCTGCTTTGGTCAGGCCTCATATTGTGTCCAGTTCTGGGCACCACAATTCAAAAAGGATGTTGAGAAACTGGAGTGTATCCAAAGGCGGGTGACTAAAATTGTGAAGGGTCTGGAAACTATGCCCTATGAGGAATGACTTAGAGAGCTGGGTATGTTTAGCCTGGAAAAGATATGGTTAAGTGGTGATATGATAGCCCTGTTTATATATTTCAAGGGATGGCATATTGAGGATGGAACAAGCTTGTTTTCTGCTGCTCCAGAGAACAGGAACAACCAGTACAAGCTACAGGAAAAGAGATTCCACCTTAGCATTAGGAGGAACTTCCTGACATTAAGGGCTATTTGACAGTGGGACACACTCCCTGAGAGTGTAGTGGAATTTCCTTCCCTGGAGATCTTTAAACAGAGGCTGGATGGCCATCTGTTGGGGATGCCTTGATTGGGAGTTCCTGCATGGCAGGGGGTTGGACTGGATGGCCCTTGTGGTCTCTTCCAACTCTATGATTCTATTATTCTTACAAAAGTCATCTTCCAATACACCAACTCCAGTTATACAGCTTTGAAGACCTGCAGCTCCTTTTAACTCATCCCTGCACACTGTTAGAACTTCCCCTGAGACCACAAAATATTCAGGGCTTGAGTCATCTAATTCTTTTATTTTAAGTATTTTAGACCAATCAAAGTTATATATTCCTTTAAACCTGGAGAACCAGCAGTTGAAGTTGAGAACAATTTTAATTTTTCTTATAATTTACACATATTACTTTCTGATCTGACTGAGTCATCTGCTGCTAATAACATACTGTACAGACTTCCCTAAGTCCCAAACCTCTTGCAAATGATTGTTTAGTGGCCAAGTCAAACTCAACTGTAATGGTTAACAAGAGTTTTGACAGCCAACTACTCAAATGAATTTCAATCTTAAATTAATTTTCTGGAATATTGCCAGTTGGTTCAACAAAAATGGTGACATCTTCTTTTTCAAATTCATTAGTCAATATGACATCATTCTATTACAAGAAACTTGGCTCATGGGACTTATCACTATGGAGAGTTTCACCTCCACTATTCTCAAAGCTACCCAGACAAACAGGAATGGATGACCTTAAGGGGGTGTTTGTGCCCAGCCATTCTTATTTCTAATAACATCATAGCCGGAACTATTTTGGTTGCGAGATATCAGCATTTACCTCTGGTGATTCTTTTCCAACTTTCATCTTTCATATTCATCATCTACATTCCCCTACTCACCTAAAAAGCTTAAACTGAGAACATTTGGCTCAAATTAGAAAACTTTATCCTTTTATTGTTTATTAAATACTCAGAGGAATATTTTTATATGACTTAAATGCTAGATGTGGCCAAAGTGATGCTGATCTAGATTCTAAATTCCTGGTTGTCAATGAGCTAAAAGATTACATTCTGTGAAGTCGAAGGCTTTCATGGCCGGCATCCATTCAACACTATCTGACCCCATCCTCATGGGAATGTCCTACATTCATCTATACCCCTCACCACAGGCTAGTCCCATTGCAAAACTGGATCTGCCAATTCATCCCCATGCACAAAGACCAGTTTTCTATGCCTTTGTGCACTAACGAACATCATTAAAACTGGACCTGCAACTTCATCTTCATACACAAAGGATTTGTAATTTGAATTGACATCCTCACATACCAATGCCATATATGTGTCTGTGCCTGGCTTCCACTCCACCAAATGCATCTGAGGAAGTAGACTGAAGTCTATGCAAGCTCATGCTGCCAATTTCTTTCTTCCATTTAGTCTCTAAGCTGCTGCAAGATCTGTCTACATAATGAATCAACAGTGTGATACAGTAGCTAAATAGTTAATATATTCTAGGCTGCATCAATAGGAGTGCAGTATCTAAATCAAGGGAAGTAATAGTGCCATTCTATTCTGCTTTGGTTAGGCCTCACCTGGAATACTGTGTTTAGTTCTGGACACCACAATTCAAGAGGAATATTGACACTAAGAAAGATCAAGAAAGAAGGTGCAAGGGCAGGCCTGTGACTCAACATAAAGGAAATAATAATAATGGAGAATCTACATAAATTCAACGTAGACAATGAAGAAATCAAACAGTTAAAGATTTCCCATACCTTGAATCAAATGCTGATCAGAAAGGAGACTGCAGTCAAGAAATAAGAAGACTAGGAATGGGAATGGCAGCAATGAAGGAACTAGACAAGATTATGAAGGGTAAAGATATAGAACTAAGCACTAAAGTTAGACTTGACTAAGCCATTATGTTCCCTGTCACCATACAGTATATAGATGTAAGAGATGGACAGTGAAGAAAGGGGGGGGGGGGAGAGAGAAAATAAATTCATTTGAAATGTTGCATGCCAGATGGATAAACTCAATCAGGGAGATCACAGGCCAGAATCTAGAAGACCTAGGCTGAGCAGGGGAAGATAGGCGGCCTTAGAGATGTCTCATCCACAGGGTTGCCAGAATTTGAGGTTGATTCAAGGGCAGCTAACAATGACTACAGCACTGACAAGCTGGAACCATGCCCTGTGAGGAATTGGGTATGGTTAGCCTGGAGAAGAGAAGATTAAAGAGTGACATGATAGCCATTTAAAAATATTTGAAGGCATGTCATATTGAAGATGGTGTGATGTTGTTTCCTGCTGCTCCAGAGACTAGGGACCTTATTGCACACACAAATGAAAACATTCTAGGGACTGGAGGAGGATGCTCGTGTGCGCACGCGCGACCGCCCAAAAACGGATTTTATCGCACACGCAGACGTTCTCCAAGAGGCCCCGTTCCGTCCCCCGGTGCGCACCCGTTCGCGTCCAGTCCTGACGGGCGTGATTTTTGCCTGACGGATTACCTTCCGTCTACAAAAAAATCCTAGGATACGGAGCAGTGGATTCAAGCTACAGGAAAAGAGTTTCCACCTAAACATTATGAAGCACTCCTTAGGGCTGGAGCGTGGCTTTGGTGCGACTTCTGGACTCTTAGGACACATGCATCATTGAAACACCCTACCTCCACTGGACTCAAAGCAGCTTTATTTTGGCTGTCTGTAACAGGCCAAAGGCTGTGAAGCAATATGCCCTTGGTTATCCATCAAAAGCTCAAGGGGGGAGCCAATTGATTTACCTTGGGAGGGAGTTCAACACTAAGCACTTCTGTACTCATGAACAGTAACAGAAAAGCCCAATTGTGGATCACCAAACTGCATATTCCTTTAGATCAGTGCTTCTCAATATTTTCTTTCATGCCCCCCCTAGGAAGAAGAAAACATTCCGCCCCCCCGCGCGACTGTAAATGTATCATTTGTCTATAAATTGTTTTAAAAGTACACCTCTGCATAACATACCTTTCGCGAGCCTCGCGCCCCCCTGGGAGGTCGCCCCCCTATTTGAGAAGTACTCCTTTAGATTATGGCTAACCTAAACTGTTATTGTGCATTAAACTATTAAGTTTATCGCACGGGGCCTAAACCGGTCCCCAGTGCGTTCTAACGGGGGCGAGCGGGCGGTGCATGGAACGCGATGGGCCTGGATGGGGCCAAAACGCGACTTTATCGCACGGGAACGGCGCCGCCGCCGCCGCGCGTTCCCATTCCATCCCATTCTGTTCCAGAGGCGCCATTTTGGGAACTGTTTCAAAGCGTCCCCAGAAATGGCGCCTCTGGAACAGAATTGGGACAGAATGGGAACGTGCGTCGGCGGCGTCGGCGGCGTTCCTCCATGCGATAAGTCGCGTTTTGGGCCCCATCCGTGCCCATCGCATTCCATGCACGCGCCCGCTCGCCCCCGTTAGATGCGCTGGGGACCGGTTTAGGCCCCGTGCGATAACTTCTCTATCTGCTCTTTCCCCACCATTACATCTTACATTTTTATTTATTAACACTATCTTGATTTCTCCTAAACTGGGATCAAGATTGAAAAGCAGTACAGATAAAATACACAAAATTATAATTCTTAAAATACAATGGAAGAAAATGTAACATTAATATGATTGAATTAAATGTAAATGTAAAAAAGTGAACGGATAAAAAGACTCCTACTCGTATTACTGAAGGCCCTCTTTGGCCTGTCAGTTGCAAAAGCCTGGCTGAATAAAAAGACTTTGTCTGCTGGTGAAAGGACAATGTGACAGCTTCCTTTCCGGTTTAGGGGAGATGCTCAGCAGTCTGATAGCAGCCCCTGAGCAGACTCTTTCCAAAAGACAGAATCCACTGGCAGAGTCCAGTACTTGCCCTGTACTGAGCCTATGTTGAATTCTCATGCATAAACTGTTGATTTAAGAGGTATGACTCAGCTAAAGATTATAGCTTGGTCGTGATCCGATTTGTTAAGCTGTTCAGTATTAAGCAATAATTTGCTTGCATTAATTGGACACTGCAGATAAACTGTAGCCACTTATCATGTTTTCTTGAGCAGGACTCTATCCAAGCAAGAAAATGGCAAGAGAAAGCGCAGATGAGGGCTCGCTCCTCTCAAGAAAGTGGTTTCATCTGGATAGGGCTACTGTTTATAGTCATTTATCTTACTTCAAATAACAATGCCCTTATGAGTTCAGTTTGCATATGCTACTATCACTAATATGGGATAGGAAATCAAACTTACGTATGTGTGTAAACTGGCATTCTCTGTGATGTTGATGTCACTTGTGGTCACAGTTACAATAGGCTGCCCAGTAAATGCCTAGATCAGTAAACATCATAAAACATCATAAGCAGCATGAGGTAACTCCACTTCCAAGAAATCTTGTGCTTCTGGCTAAATCGACCACTGCTGCCTCTTTAAGATGTATTGGGCATGTTTCCAAGATCTATTATTTTTTATCTTTTTCCACAGTCTAAGGCATAGTCTATTGCTTAACTAATTGGTATGTACATTGTACAGTTGGTTCTTCCATTGCTGAGTTTATTTGGAAGATAATAATCTCGACCACAAAGAGCATCCAGTTAAGAGAAGAAGGGGGTGTGAAATGACTTTAGTCCTTATAGGCATCAGAGGCAACTTGAATGCTGTGAATGGGTGTGTTGCATTTTCATTGTTCACAGTCTGTTTCATGCAGGCAAGGAGCTCAGATCACTACCAGGAAATTGCAAACAGCTTGTAGCAAAGCAAAACAAACAGCATTCAGAGAAGCTGCATTTCCGGCTACAATCAAGAACGTAACCATGGGAAAATCAGTTAGTGGGGGGGGGCTATTTTTTTTGCTAAGCATAATCTGTGCTTTTTCTTTCTGTACATCTTGATGGCTCAGCTTTATGCAGCAGTTTGGGAGGAGTCTCTGTGTGGAATGAACATCAGTTTTCTGTAAATTATGTTTTAAGAATGGTTAGTTTTAGATGTGTGTTTGAATTTCAGTACAGGAGAGTAATCTAAAGGTTATCTGTTGTTATTTTAAACAATGGTTTCCTAGAAGATATGATAACGGTATGTAGGAAACAAGCAATGAGCAGCACCCGATATTTGGCAAGAATTCAAAGAGTTCCGTGGTATGTAGGTCTTGGGCCTCACAGCTGTTCAGCAAGCATGAGGAAGGAAGGAAACGTTTCTCTTCCTTTAGCACTGTTTCAGCATAGAAATGGACTCCTTTGTATATATTGGCTCACGTTTAAAATTGCTATGATGAAGTCTGTGGAGATCGCATTCTGTTCTAGAAGCTGCTTAGAAACAAGCATTTTTGGAAGCAATGTTGTTGCCATCAGAATCAAGGATGTGTGGAAACTAAGATGGTGGGATGAGGATGCTTTCACTTTACATTGCTTCTTGTTCTTTTGGCTGTCATCAATACTGTCCTATAGAATAAAACAGACATCACTTACATTAGTATAACAGTAATGCAATACAAGCAAATGCTGAACATACTGTGTTTCTGTGATTTATACAGATTTTTAAAGCTAGAATCCTGCCAGAATAAAGGTGGCATCCTTAGTCTCATTGTTCCAGTTTTACACACCGGGTATAGTTTGATCACATAAACCATTTCAGAACTGTAGTCCTGGTGGGTGGTATTATCAGGAACAAGAAGTAGCTATTATTTATTTAGTCAATTTGTAGACAGCTTGTGACATCTGAAAAAAAAATGAAACTAAGGGCTTCTCACTCACCTTTTAAGCCGGCTCCAGCTTCCTGGGCTGGAGCTGGGTTGGGTGGAGGCAGGGACTATCGCTCACTAAATCGGCCCGAACTGCCAGCTGCCATCAGCCCTGTGAAAGTTGGGTCCCAGTGGCACTCCAACAGTACATTTTAGAGCTGGAAGCTTTCTAACTTTGCTAAATCAAAACCATTCTGTTTTCTCCATATTCTGGTTCTTACAGTGGCTCTTGAGAAGGGAGATATATTGCCCTGTTTAATATTTGAAGGGATGTCATGTTGAAGGGAGCAAGCTTGTTTTCTGCTGCTCCAGAGAACCGGACCCGGAACAATGGATGCAAGCTACAGGAAAAGAGATTCCACTGAACATTAGGGGAACTTCCTGACAGTAAGGGCTGTTCGACAGTGGAATGCACTCCCTCGGAGGGTGATAGAGTCTCCTTCCTTGGAGGTCTTTAAACAGACTGGCTGGCCATCTGTCAGGGATGCTTTGATTTGGTTTCCTGCATGGCAGGGGGTTGGACTGGATGGCCCTAGTGGTCTCTTCCAACTCTATGATTCTATGATTCTATGATTGCAATTCAAATATTCATAACATTCAAATTTTCATTATACACAGTTCTACAATTTTCAAGATACCGCTTGTATCTGTTTTAAGAAACATAAAGACAAAACAGAAGAGCAATGCAGGCTTAATATAGTCCTATCAGCTTATCTTCATCTTGCTCTTCTTAGTATTTTCAGGTTAAGTCTGTCGTGGGATATTAGTGAGCTTGTTCTATTTAGTTAAAATTTGCACAATAAAAGCTTTTTCTGGATGTCAAAAAACAAAGAGGGGTTATCTGCAAGCTAGAACCAAAAAGGTACCTCCTTTGGCTTGGTTGCTCTACGGTTTCCCCCCCTCCCAAAGTCCCACCCCCTGCTCTCAAGCGAAGAATAGCACTGGAGGGGATTCCAAAAACCCCCAGCGAGCCCCAACTGATCCTTCACCTTTGATGGTGTTAGAGACACCCCTCTTCTCTCCTAATTGAGAGAGGGAATGCCAGAGAAGGAGTGGTTGGTGGTGAAACGTTCTGTTTCATCCCCAAAACGCTTCTCCTAACACAACAGAGGCGGGATCCTGTCTTGACAGTGGTGGGCAGTTGGTAAACTTGGCCTTTTGGCCCCAGGAGAGCATGGCGTCCTTGCTCCTCTGCTTCTGAAATGCCGCTTTTGGAGGCAGATGGTGGGTGGGCTTTTATAGCCCCAGGAGAACCTGGCATCCTTGCTCCTCCGCTGCCGAAAAACACCGTCTTTGGAGGCAGATGGTGGGTGAGCTTTTATAGCCCCTGGAGAGCCTGGCGTCTCATCTCCTCTCTGCCGAAACACCGCCTTTTTGACAGGGAGGTCTTCACATATTATGTTCATAGGGTGTACATTTTATAGGTAGCACTAGGGAATGAGCTGGGCCAAGAAACAAGTCAAGAAATTGCTTTCTCACCTCTGACTACCTCAGTGCAACCTCCAGTGCCCTTTGCAGGCATCCTCAATCTTATACAGGAATGGCAATATTAACTGTATTCTGCTGATGTTGTACTTCCATTTGTGAACACAATCTTGTTGTTTGTATATCAATGGTTTTATATAACTCTAGTCAGACAAGTTGTACTAGTTGGAAAGTTGTTCTGTAAATAAGGATGCTAGCAACACTCCTTATGGCTTTATGTATGTGCTTGCTTTAACTGCTGTGGCCCACAAGTTCTGGGTGACTGATTCTTGGAATTTTGTCAGCCTGGTCATTGATAGTGCATACAGAGATACCTAGAAACCAGAGTAGTGTTCCTTTGAGGCAAATTCCCCATGTTATCGTTGTTCTTGTTCTTTCAGAGCACAGGTCAGAGAGAAACTGGTTTTGTGTGGTGAGGTGATGATGCTGGAGAATTTTGTTTTGCCAATTTTTTAAAACTAACCAATCTCATTGGCACTTTCCTGATGAACATGTAGATTGATATGCAGTATTCCTTTGAAATGTGCTTTATTCCCTGTATTTTTCAATGTAGTTCTCCAATACAAAATTCATATGTCATTGGGCTGTCTCCTCCACAATGAGGTGCACAACATTAACCCCTCCTGTCATAGTGAACAGGCACACCTTTGCTTTGAATTGTTAGAAGTGGTAGTCAAGGAGCCCCGTGAAGCAGTCTCACTCAGGAGGTAGGGAAGTCCAGGATCGGGCACTTGAAATTTGTAGTGCAACAGATCTTCCCAAGGGGTTTTAAATATGAACAGGATCTGGAGAAAGAAGGTTAAGAGTGGTGATAGATAGCTCTATTTAATACTTGAAGGATTCATATTGAGGAGGGAGCAAACTTGTTTTCTGCTGCTCCAGAGACTAGGACCCGGAGCAATGGATGCAAGCTGCAGGAAAAGAGATTCCACCTCCACATTAGGAGGAATTTCCTGACATAGGGCTTGTCGACATGGAACACACTTCCTCGGAGTGTAGTGGAGTCTCCTTCCTTGGGGTCTTCAAACAGAGGCTGGATGGCCATCTGTCGGCGATGTTTGATCTGGATTTCCTGCATGGCAGGGGGTTGGACTGGATGGCCCTTGCGGTCTCTTCCACTCTTGATTCTATGATTCTATGTCCCAGTGAAATGGTAGTAGGTACAGAACATGGCCTGCAGAGGTGGTAAATATGCACAGGAGCTGGTCGTCGGGATTGTAGGTTCTACAAGCTCCATCTCAAGGTGTTGAAGGGAAGCACAACCATGCTTGATATAGATATGTGAGGCATAAGAAAGCCCCAGTCCTTTACTGGAAAAGCAAGTAGAGTCCCTCTCCTACCTGCACCACCCAAAATTGCCACTTTCACCTGCAGACAGTTTTTCTCTCTTTCTTGCTTCCCTACTTACAGTCCACCTGGACCTGATGTAAAGGGCAATCACGTGCAAGAGAAAGATCCCAGGGGGGGTTATCTGCCAGCATGTCTATCCTAAATTGTGGTAGTTGCCTGGTTTAGTACACCCCCTATCAGACTGAGTGTGGGCATCCTTTCCACTCTCTTGCAAACTGCTCTTCCTCTTGCCTCAGTTTTGTTCCTCATTTCCTCTTCCCAACCTTTTGAAAGACTGGTTCTTGCCTGTTACCTGCCTGCTGCATGTTTGCCCAAGGCTTCCTTAGCTGAGCCAGCAGCTGTCTGTGTTTTTACCTTGAGTGATACCAGCAATGTGCTGTTGCAGGGTGGCACCTTTAGTAAGTGTCTTCCTTCTACAGACATTTTAGGAAAAACATGGGCAAAAACATTTGCTCTTTAAACAAACAGAAGGAAATAGTCACTGAGCACATGCAAAAATTAGTCTCAGATCCTTTTTGGAAATAGAAGAACTCTTTGATTGGTTGGTGTCTCTGATGCCACTGTCCTTCCCAACAACTCTTTGGTTTGCAGCTGTCAATTTTGCCTGAGTTTTTTTTTAAATAAAAGAATGCTAGATGAACTTTCATGGTTAATTTTTTTTTTCATTTGTGGTGTCCTGGATCTGGAATACTGTTTCTGGGGAAGCCTTACAGGCATTGAGGCTGTAGTCCATGTGGAGCCAGGTTGAGGTCTTTTAAAAATTTTCTTTGAATAAATAATACTTTTAGACTTTTAAATTCAAGTTTAGTATTTAACAAAATAAAGGCATTTGATCTAAATATAAATGAAAAAGCAAGGCATTCATGTACAAATCTCGGTTTTAAAAAAGTCATAATAACTAGCCGTACTCAATTAAAATAGTCTCCATCCAGTGAATAAATATACAGTAAGGCTTGTGAGGAAAGATAAAGAAAACTACTACAGTGACCAATGCAGAGAAATAGAAGACAACAACAAAAAGGGAAGAACAAGAGATCTATTTCACAAGATCCTGGAAATCAAAGGAAAATTCAAACCAAGGACTGGGACGATCTGTCTGTGACAATAAAAATAATATAATTCAAAACCAGGAAGGAATAAAAAGATGTTGGATGCAATACGCAGGAGAATTATACACAACAGATGGCAAAATTTTGTATTGCAATTTTTATTGTACACCGCTATGATCATTGCGGAATAGCGGTCTATAAATAAAACATATTATTATTATTATTATTATTATTATTATTATTATTATTATTATTATTATTATTATTA
>NC_056527.1:72970421-73019830 GCF_019175285.1 Sceloporus undulatus | reverse complement strand
AAATGAAGGACACATGGAATGAAGAGCCATATGAAGATGAACCCCAAATTCTATAAAGCGAGGTAGAAACTGCAATAAGAGAAATAGTAAAAAACAAATCACCAGGAACAGATGATACTCCAATTGCGCTGCTGTAGTCCACATTGACAGAGTCAACTCTAGTGCTAACTAACATATGTCAACAGATATGGAAAACAAAATGATGGCCAACATATTGGAAGCAGTCAATGTACATCTCCCATCCACAAAAAAGGAGATACAAAGGACTGCAGCAACTATAGGACCATAGCAGTGATCTCCAATGCAAGCAAAATTCTGCAACATAGACTCCAACCATACATGGAGTCTATGTTGGATCCTAGAGGTCCAAGCGGGGTTCAGGAAGGGAAGAGGCACTAGGGACCACATTGCAAACATATGGTGGCTAATGGCATGCAACAGGGAATTCCAAAAGAAAATCAGCATGTGCTTTATAGACTATAGCAAAGCCTTCAATTGCATAGATCATGAAAGGCTATGGAATGCCTTTAAAGACATGGGAGTACCAACACATCTGATAGTCCTGATGAGGAAGCTGTACTCAGGACAAGAAGCTACTGTCAGAACAGAACACTGAGAAACAGAATGGTTTCCAATTGGCAAAGGAGTCAGACAAGGCTGTATCCTTTCACTCTGGCCCATTACAGATGGGCGTAAAGTATGTCCTGGGAATGTACTAGGGCTAGAGAAAGTCCGTGCCTTACGTGCGCACCTAACCCTAATACGTCCCCAGGACGTACAAAATGGCGGCACCTGTTCCACACGGGGGCTGCCATTACGACATCACGAACGCACCGCCTCCAAATGGGGTGGCGTGGATGTGACGTCTTTGCACCGCATGAGGGCGCATAGAGTGCCCTTTCTGCGGCGCTAGAAGGAGCTCTGAAAGATTGAAAATTAATAGGCATATGATGAACAAAGGAATTTCCAAAACACCAACATGGAGGTGGGGATTACTAATGTCTAACTATTTTGCCCCCTCTGGGGTCCAAAACACACTGCCGAAAGAAACCAGTTTGAGATCACTTTAACTGTCCTTGTTTAGTGCTAGGGAACCCTAGGAATTGTATTTTATTGTGGCACCAGAGCTCCTTGACAGAGAAGGCTAAATGTCTCACAAAATTACAGTTTCCATGATTCCCTAGCACTGAGCCAGGGCAGTTAAAGCGATCTCAAACTGGATTATTTCTGCAGTGTGTTCTGGAACTGAATCAGTTAAGATGCATTGATTTCAGTGGGGCTAGATGATGATGATGATGATGATGATGATGATGATGTATTTATAGCCCACCCAATCACTAGGAATCCGGGTGGTTTACAACAGTAAAAATGCATTAAAAATACAATATGACTTACTCTTCTCAAATAAATCCTGTGTGAACTCACAAAACTTTCTGAATTAAGGATGAGGTTGGATTCCCTTGGCTGCTTGCATGGCTGACTTCAGCTTTATTGGGCATACCTTTCCCTGTCCACAAGCAAGAGAGAACAAGAAGGAAGAGAGAATTTTTAAAATGTTTTCACTGCTTGCAGCCACTGAGCAAGAGCTCTGATTGACTAACCAGCTTGATGGTCTAGTGACTAGTCCACAAGGTGTAATTGTTCCTTGTACTGTATTTCGTTACAAGCTCTTTGTAGCCCTTACAATTCCAAGGTTTTCACATGGTTTGTGCCTAAAATGGTCATAAGATAGATCTAAGACCTACACTGTGTTGGCCAGGATTTAATGTACCTCTGCAGTCTTCTATCCCAATACTGGACTACTTGCCTACTTCATCATCCCAGATGCCCTTTCTGATTGGGTAGGCAGGCGAATTCAGAAAGGAAAATGGCCACCCTATGGCCTTTTCACACCACATAGTTATAGCACTGGGATTCCACTTTAATTGCAATGTTTACAGCCTATGAAATACTAGGACTTGTAGTCTGGTGAGGCCCCTAAGCTACAAATTCTAGGATTCCATAGCGTGCATTTATGGGATCTCTTTTCCAATGACGTCCCTAATGGAGCTAGTGAAGATGACCTTGAGTGTGCTTTTGGAGAACACCAGGGTGTGTTGGGAGAACATCAGAATTTATGCTGAGGCTGCCTTGACTAGAGCAGGCCAGCACAAGGCAGGGCGTATGCTTGACCTGATCAACAGTGTGGGTGGAGATGGTCTAGAAATAGTAGGGCTCAATATGATTCATTGTCACCCTTATGCCATCTTCTGGTAAAGCAGGATTTAGGAACCTCTGGCACCCAGGCTGGATGCTGCCCACATGGGTTCTTAGTGCAACCAGCAAGATTCTGATCCTATATATGTTCATAATCCGAGATAAGACAACATTTAAGGGCAAGGAAGTTGCATGAATCTGACCTGTGCTTTGAATCATGGGGAGATATTTCACTGGAGCTTACTCCTGGTTAGACGTTCACAGAATTGAGCTGTGTGTTGTATGGGAAAATATCCACATTGGTAAGTAATACACCTGACTCTACCTAATGCTGAGACATGGTCCTACAGCTGTGATGGTGAACCTATGGCACATGTGCCAGAGATGGCATGCAACACCATTTCCCCAGCATGCAGTAGGGAGAGGAGGAGGAAGAGGCTCGTGCCTGTTCCTTCTTGTTTCTGACCCTTCCTAGCCTCCAGTTGCCTCTTTGGAGGCAGCTGAAAGCTGAGAACGGTTCGGGGAGAAGAGGTGGCACGTGCCTGTTCCTCTTCCTTTTATGATCCTTACTGGCCTCCAGTTGCCTCTTTGGAGGCAGTTGAAGGCCAAGAACGACGCAGGGAGAGGTGGAGGCACACGCTTGTTCCTCCTCCAAACTGATCCTTCCTGGCCTCCAGTTGCCTCTTCAGAGGCAGCTGAAGGATGGAAATGGTGCGGGGAGAGGAGGAGGAAGAGGCACTCCTGTTCATCTTCTTCCCCCTGCCCCCCTCCTCCCGGGTATTTAGCTGTCTCTGGAGAGGCAGCTGAAGGCCTGGGAGGGCGGAGGAAGAAGTCCAGCCCCAGAAACCCCAGAGGGCAGAGGTCCTGCTCCTGGCACTGGGTAACACCTGGTGTCAGAAGATCTTTTAGTTTGGGCACTCAGCCCCTATAAATTTCACCATCACTGTCCTACAGTTATCCCCAAACTGGAATTTGGGCTATGTGTCAATAAAAAATTTCCCACTTCAGTGATAAATGTTGGACCAATAGCACTAGTTCTTTCTTTCTTGCAGGAGTGGGGGTCCATTGAGATGGGCTGTCACTGGAAATTTGTCTTTGGAATTTCTTGCTGAGACAGTAATCTGACTGTAAAATTGCATGCGATCCACATGATTAGTCTGGGAAGGATGCCTTTTACAGTCTGCCCTTTGTTTACATGGGGGATCCGTTCCGGACTCCCCCGCATAAAACAAATACTGCCTATGCTTGAGCACTATTTAAATGAATGGGGCTCGTGCACGTGGTGGCGTGGTGGCAGGGTGGTGAGCGCACATCTCAATTGTCCCTATGGGACACGCCGCCTCTTTTCCCTATGTGGCTTTCAACGTATGCTGAAAGTTGCGTAAAGTGTGCCCACGTATGACACAGGTGCACTGTACTATACTAGAGAGCTTGGTTTTCTTTCTCCAGTGAGCTCCAAGCAATAGTACACACTGGACAACAGACAGAATGTAAATGGCACAATGCGAGGCCAGTCTCATATACCTTAGAGTGCCATAGCACACTAAGCATGTTCTGTTGAGGGCAGCAGAAAAGGTATACTTTGCTGCTTTCATCATGTCATTTACTATCTCAGTGAGAACTATTTCACATGGTGACATCTATCCCTCATGGACTGTGGTACCAGAAATTTCAGAGGCTTGCTGTGTCACATTTGCTAGACTCATTGAGGATAAAACTGCTCATCTTTACATTAATCTTCATATCACTGTTAGTAATAGTCTTCTGTGAGGCATTGTTTTTGTTTTGCCCATTTGCCCATTGATTTATAGAATCAATTTCAGTTACTAAGACCTGAGGACATGGACTTTGTATGCATAGCAGTATAGCCTACAATGCCCTTTCCTGAACCTTCCTTTCTTGAATTGTTTGGAACAGCTCAATTTTGTGAACTGAGTGGTCTTGTTAAGGTTGTTTCTGAAGAAATCCTCATTGAGGGGCTGTACAGACCAGCCATTAAGGCCAGCCCGGGGGTGGAGTCGGGGCAGGGTGTCCACATGATGCATGCCCTGACTCCACCCCCAGACCTGAGTGAAACCGTGCGCCACACCACATGACGTACGGTGTCACGTCGCTCCTCTGGCACTGCATCTACATGACACAGCACCAAAGGAACACAGAAAAGATGTGTGCCAGTAGCTGTGGCACTCTTTCCGTGGCACAGAAAGGAGCTGCTTTTTGTGGCTCCTTTTTGTGCTGCTGAAAGGCAAGTTCGGGGCCACAGCATAGAGAGAGGCGGCTACAGGCCACCCGTTAGGGATGGTCTCTATAGCCCCTGAATTGTTGGTCCCCAAATTACCAAACATTTCCCCTGTAAAGCTTGCAATTTTCAAGCAGCTTTCACTTCTACTTCCATGTTTGGTGGAAAGTCCAGCTGTTTCCTTCTTTTCCTCATTGCCCGAGAAGACTGTCATGCTGAGACTATGAAACTGACAAAACACTCACTTTGTTTAGATGCCTTTCAGTCTCCAGAGGGTACAAAGAGAGGAAGTGAATTAGTCATGCTAATGTTTCTTATGACTAGGACACTTGCAGCTTTAAGAAATGTTAACACCCCTTGCATGTTGGTCTGGTGATTTAAGCAGTTGATGGTTACCATGTGTTAGGAAAGTTTTTCAGTGTCTCTGTGTGGGAGGGAGGGGATAATCACTGCTTATCTGAAATATTTATATAAAAGTATATATACATTTAATTTTATTTTTGTACATTTAGGCCATGTTATTACAATGTAGGTTTTTTTTGTTGGTTTTTTGGGCTATGTGGCCATGCTCTAGAAGGAAGAGTTTATGAATAAACTCTTCTAGAATATGGCCACGTAGCCCAAAAAACCCACAAAAAACTATGGATGCCGGCCATGAAAGCTTTTGACTTCACATTAGCACAATATAGTTTGGTGGCAGATCTACAAGGTGATTCTCAGATGTGGAAAGTCTATTTGTAGATGATGTAGTGAATATATTTATAGTACTCCAAATTAAAATATATATGTTCATAATATTTACAGTATTTTTAAATTAAAAATATCTCTATCTTACTTCACTGAAAAGACTTTACTAAATGTTTTATATAAAATATAAAATAAGAAATACTCTGGTATGAAGCTCCAGTTTCAGTTACAAATAGAGATAAGAGTGTTCTCAAACATTAATTTGGGGAACAGGCTGAGGAAAACTTGCATTTTTTATGGGATGGGGGAAGAGACAGAATAAGGCGAGCTTGTGTCTTTTGCATAAGGACTGATTTTTGGCTCATTGCTTGTGTGTGTTTTTTCCCTTGCTTGTATACTCTGTCACAGCCAAAACACATGGTTTAAGAGAACTGGACCTCTGTTGAGCAGAAGTGGGTCACTCACCTGCTTTGGTGGGAGTGTGTGTGTGAAGCTAGTAGCTACTAGCTCTCTATATAGTTGCTCTCTCTGTCTCTGGAGAAGGAAAAGAGGCATTTCAAAGGAAGTTTGACATGGAGGCCCAGAATGCTGCGACATTGCCTATATAGAATAACTGAACATGGATAGCGAGAGAGCTGCTACATTGACTCACAATGTATGTGCTATGTTTATTTTCTTGCCTGAGAATATGAGGGGCTTTACCTGGAGCAAGTACAAGATGGTTGTCCTGTTAGAAAACAAGATGTCTCAGTTTAATACCCACATAGCTACACTAAAGCTTATCAGGCAGAATGAAGGCTTTTTGAACAAAACAGTGTAAACTTTCCTAGAAGGGCAACACACAAGGGATGCCTTATCATGAAATACAGTGTAAGATGGTGCTATAAAACTGATTCCAAACTCTCCTTCGCCAGCAAAGATGAGGTGCAGGAACAATGACAACTGCACCAGGCATACCCCTTTTTCTCTTCCATGTGAAAACAAATCGTATTGCAAGAGCCTTCAACACATTTCAGGGTATTATGAGCCTATGGTAAAAAGTTGAAGGAGCTTGGGGCAAAAGTTATTTCTTTCCCTTTCCTACTGAAGGACATGACCCAGGAATAGAAAGAATAGTAGAAGTGAATGACTGGCTCTGCAAATGGTGCTCTCAGGAAAGATTTGGCTTTTGGGGCCATTGTAAGGAGCTTTCATGACAAGGTACATTTGCCAAGAGGTTATACCTCACAAAGGTTGGTAAAACTGTATTTTCTAGATGCCTAATCAAGAAGGCTTTAAACTGAGTTATGCAGGAGGAGGTAATAAGGGTATCATCTATCTTGGACCCGATTGCAACCAACTGGGATCCCTATGTGGCAGTGACTGTGTCCTCTTGGGGTTGTACAGGGGAAAGGTGAGGTCAAATGTAGTTGTATGCAAGCTCTGGATTTTAAGAAGCTGGTCATTGGTAAGCTTAAGGACATACTGACTGAGATCCCATAGCTAGAAATGCACAAAGAGAAGGGAGTTCGCAATGGATGGGAGTTCTTTAAGAAAAACAAAGCATTGAAAGCACAATTATACAAACAATTCCAATGGAAAAGAGAAATGAGAGATGTCTGGAAATACCAATGGGTTTATAAAGAACTTTCACACAAGTTGAGATTTGTAAGAAATAGAAAAAGGAGGAAACCCCCAAAGAGGAACACAAACAAATAGTCAGTACTGTTAGGGGGAAAGTCAGAAAACATAAAGATCTCAAAGAGCTCAGGTTTGCTAGAGAGGTTAAAAATAATAAAAAGAGTTTTTTTTGGTGGAAGATGATATTACCCAAAACTTCAAGAAGGACAAGGAAATGATAGGGCCACTGTGTGGAGATGATGGTGAAATGATAATTGGACACAGAGAAGGCAAAACTATTCAGCCCCTACATTATTTCAGTCTTCTCCCAAACAGAAAATGTGTTCAAACTGATGCAAATGGAAGAAATGATGCAAGAAAGAGTTGCAGCACTGGATAACCAAAGCTGGTGCAGTTTCCCTAGCTATGCTAAATTATTTCAGGTCTCCAGGGCCTGATGAATTGTATCTAATGAGAAATGGCAGATACAATCTCAAAGCTACTGCTGATCATCTTTGAACATTTTTGGAGAACAGGAGAGGTCTTAGTAGACTGGAAGACAATAAATTGGTCCCTATTTTCAAAAAAATGTGAAAAGAGGACTGCAGCTACTACCAGTCAGTCAGCTTCACATAAATACCAGGAGAAGTTCTTGAACAGATTGTTAAGCAGGCAATTTGTGAACAAATTATGAAGATCGAGCATGGGTTTCTCAAAAACAAGTCATGTCAGGCTAATCTTGTCTCTTTTTTGGACATAGTTATAAGTTTATTAGATCAAGGGAATGCTTTGGATATAATATACAGTATCTTGATTTCAGTAAGCCTTTTAATGAAGTATTATTATGCTAGTAAAGTTTGAGCTAAATGATGTTTTGTTATGTGGATTTGTAACAGCTTAACTGACCAAAGTCTTTATCCTGGAGAGCAGAGACTTTGGGGCATCTCAGAGTTTTTCCCTGGGCCTAGTGTTGTTCAATATCTTCATAAACAATTTGGAAGATGGAATAGAGGCACACTTATCAAATTTGAAGGTGACACTAAATTAGGGAAGCTAGCTAATACTCCACAGAATGGCAACCTAGGATAACACTAATAAAATGAATTTCAAGAGGGATAAATTTAAATTACCATATTAAGGCAGGAAGAAGTTTGAAATGCAGTGGTTTGGTCACAGTGAGGTCAAACAGATGGGCCAAAAGAAGCGGTTTCAGGCCACTTTGCGGGTGTGGTGTTTTGATGATGCATGTAGCCAAAATAGTCTGAAACTGCGCCACACTAAGGTGGTGGTGGGGAAGCTGGACTAAAAAGAGGCGGAAATAAACTGCTCTAGCACAAAAAGTGCTCACCTTTGACCATGCATATAAACGTCCCAACACAAGACCTATCCCAAAAGAACACTCCATCCTAACCCTAACGCTATAGCTGTGTATAAATGCACTGGTGCAGGTGTGCATTTAAAAAGGATGGAGCTGGCATATCCAAGCAGTTGGGGCGGCAATGTACAAAAGTGAAAGTGACACTTCCAATGGATATAAGTACAACATGCACAAACAGTCCATGAAGGGGCATGGGATGAAGGGAGGTGAAGGGGGCACGTAGGGTGCCATGATTTTGCATTGCCAGTGTTTCACTGGGCACATCTCTGCTCCTATGCCCTGGCCCAGTGGAGAATTGTAGGTGCAATGTGTGCACACAGGGGGCAGCCAGCATTTAAGGCAGCAGGCAGTTGCTGGCGATGTGTTCATGTGATGGTGTGCATGGATGCTGGGGAATTTTTTAAAGAAATACCAAGCAGTACAGATTTGTCCCATGCCATGTGGTTGTGGCATGTACATGCCGACTGCCTTGGGAGTGGTCAGTGTGGTCTCAGCCCGCTCTCGGAAGAAACTGCTTTGAGTGCTTTTTTTTCCTGTCCACCTGCTTCGCCTCAGTGTAACTTTAGGCTAAATCTTTTTGGTTAGTCTAGCTAAAGTTGACCCACTGAATCAATTATTGAATGGTGAGTCAATATAAACGTAAATCCTTTTGGCACAGCAGGCCTACTCTAGTTGGGACTTGCAATTAGAGTCAAGTTTTTGATCTTATGGAACAGTTGAGTGAATTCCAAAGAAAGAAGATAGTGTGGAAGGAAACTACTAAAGTGTTTTCAAGAGTTTTCAGGGGTTTTCTACAGAACTGCTGAAAGATCTAAAACACCAAAGCAATGAATAGAATAGAATAAACCCTTATACAACATATAGTGTTGCCAGATTCTGTGCAGCTTCAGTTAAAATTGGCCAAGCAGTGACCTCTGGAGTAGACTACTATCAGTCTTCTCTTGCTATATCAGAGCTGTGTCATCTGAAAGTGTATTTTGAATACAGTTTTAAACTTGTGTTTTCACCTTCTTTTATTCTGTATCCCCTTTTTATCTGTGCTGGTCTATGACTTTAATAAAGAATCTATCCTTTTCAAAGCAACGAAAGAGAGAGAAGAGTTTTTTGTGGGGCTTTTGGACTATGAGGCTGTGCTCTAGAAGAGTTTATTCCTAATGTTTTGTCAGCAGCTGTGGTTGGCATCTTCAGAGAATGCTTCACTGAATGCTCTAAATGCATCAGAGAAGACTCTCTCACAGACTTTTTTGTCTTCTAGAATCACAGAATTGGAAGAAACCACAAGGGCCATCCAGTCCAACCCCCTACCATGCAGGAACTCTCAGTCAAAGCATACCTGACAGATGGCCATCCAGCCTCTGTTCAAAGGCTTCCATAGCAGGAGACTCCACCACATTGCAAGGGAGTGTGTTCCACTGTCGAATAGCTCTTACTATCAGGAAGTTCCTCCTAATGTTGAGGTGGAATCTCTTTTCCTGTAGCTTGCATCCATTGTTTCAGGTCCTATTCTCTGGAGCAGCAGAAAACAAGCTTGCCCCAGCCTCAATATGACATCCCTTCTAATATTTAAACAGGGCTGTCATATCACCTCTTAACCTTTGCTTCTCCAGGCTAAACATACCCAGCTTCCTAGATCTCTCCTCATAGGGTATGGTTTCAAAACCTTTCACCATTTTAGTTGCCCTAATTTGGACACACTTCAGCTTGTCAACATCCTTTTTGAATTGTGATGCCCAGAACGGGACATAGTATTCCAGGTGAAGCCTGACCAAAGCAGAATACAGTGGCACTATTACTTCCCTTGAGCTAGACACTATACTTCTATTGATGCACCCTAGAATTGCATTGGACATTTTAGCTGCCGCATCACACTGTTAACTCATGTTCAACTTGTGGTCTTCTAGATCTCCTAGATCTCTTTCACATGTATTGTTAAGCCAGGTGTCCCCCATCCTATATTTGTGCATTTCATTTTTCTGCCCTAAGTGCAGAACCTTACATTTTTATGTGTTGAAATTCTTTTTGTTAGCTTTGGCTCAGCTTTCTAATCTATTAAGGCCATTTTGAATTTTGATCGTCTCCTCTGGGTTATTAGCTACACCTGCTGTAACCCTGTTTTCTGCAAGAAAGGCATGACCTTTGTATGGTTTATAGCCCTGAGAGAATGAAGATGAATGAAAATGAAAATAGGTTGTCAGAAAAATAAATTTCTGTTCCTATTTGGAGAAAAATGTTAATCCAAGAAATCAGCCATTCATTCATAATAAAGAAAACGAGGAAATCCATAATAAAGAAGATCTGAAAGTAAAAGAAATCCTGAAAAAACTTTTTGATGCATAGTGGTGTATAACAATAAAAAGGAGAAACAATGCTTTATGCAGCTGAGTTAAAAGAGGGGGATAATGTCAAATCCTTTGTGTTTGGGATTGTAATGTGTATTAACCAAATAAAAATGAAGATCTGACCACCACCTGTCACCCCACTATCTCCTTAAAATATCTCTTGAATAGAAGTTTTGGTGATCAAGGAACTGGAAAGAATATGAGTATGACCATAAACGCCATAACTTGGCATTACAAAAGTTGGCAAACACACAAAATGAAATGAGAATCTTTAAAAACTTAAGAGGTGTAAGTTGTTAACTTTTGATGTAAATAACAAGGGGTTGCAGGCAAAAAATAACTCAGAGTAGGCAATACTCAGATTTTGGATTGGTTATTGAGATGAGCCCAACGAGGCCATGGTTATTAGAACACTCTGTTCAAAATGAGTGGATTTGGTTTTAAATTGCATTTTTAATTGAACAAATATATTTTGGACTCTTTGTGTTGGCTTTTCAATTTGTTTGTTTGTTTTGTTTTGCAATATAAAATGCCAACATACACCCCTTCTCTCAAGTGTAAGTGATCTCAAACACAAATACTTTGGAATGAGTCTTCTGTGAGTTGGTAAAACTGATATTATTATTATTATTCTTATTATTAATTATTATTTCAAACCATAAAATGAGTATAGGATTTTGCTGTGTAAATTCTGACCCTGTTTTGTCAAAATATCAACAGCAGACATTACCACATGTTGTTAATGTTTTTATACTGTTTTAGCTTCTAAACAATTTGAAGAAGAAGTCTTAAAAGCCCACAATGACTACAGGAAGAAGCATGGGGTTCCTTCTCTAAAGCTCTGCAAAAAGTTAAGCAGGGAAGCACAGCAGTGAGTACAGATATTTCTTTAGTTGTTATTGGAGAACTTGGGTTGGATAGTCACCTCCTCATGGACCTTTTTCTTCAAATAGCAAGTGACATTTCTTGTAAGTTGGTGCTGCATTGTTAAGATGTCCATGTCAAGATAACAATTGCTTTTTGCAATGGTGCCATTGCTTATAAGAGGAATAGAGACACAAAATGACCTGTCTGTAAGGTAGCATCTATCAAAATGCTTCTGAGTAAAAGCAAAAAAATCAGCCACCTTTAGGGTAATATGAATTGCTGATACTACATTAGAATATTTGAGTTACAAGTTACATTAGTAACAGTTGCACCTTGTTGGACCATAAGGATAGAGAATCGTGTAAATGGGGAATCGTGCAGCTGTACTGAGAAGCTCAGGTGTAAAACTCTGAAGGTAGATAAACAGCATCCCCTACACAGATTAAAACAGTGTGGCTGGAACTCATGGGTAAAACATTTGAAACATCCAATCATTCCTTCAGAGTTACATTTGAATAAGAGAGTGAACTGTCTGCAGTCTTGTTGCTGTGGCAGTGGTGGCACAACCTTGCCTTCCGCCCAAGAAATCTCAAGATACACCAGGGAACTCTCCCAAGATTGTTATGGTTGCTACATTATATGTAATAAGGTGCAAGCAGAAGGCTGAGGAGAAGAATGAACATCTGGAAAGAACTATTTCCCGTCAGTTGCTGGGTCTGAGGGAGAGCAAATCCAGCAGGCCTTAAGGGAGAACTGAAGGCCATGTTTAAGCTTCTCTGTTATAACTGAAGTAGTTGTCTGGAAAGGTATTGCACTATTCCCGTTTGCCCTTTTTACAAAATTCTTTCAGCTTTAACATATATTTTATTTTACGTGTGTTTGCCAGATCATTTTGCATGCACATAAAGCTAAATGTCTGCTTATGGTTTAGAATAAATGTTGTTGTTTTTTTGGTTAATCAAGGTATTCAGAAGCACTTGCTAGTACAAGAATCCTCAAACACAGTCCTGAATCTAGCAGTGGAAAATGTGGAGAAAATCTAGCATGGGCTTCTTATAATCAGTCAGGTAAGTTTAGACTATACCAGGTGACATGGCCTTTGCTTACAGAACCCATGTGCCCCAATATCTTCACACCACTGAAGGGACTAGGCTGGGACCGCTAGCCAAAGATAGCTGCAACGACATTATGACATCAAGCCACTGTGATGTAATGAAAATGACGTATGGAGAGGACAAGAAAACAAAGCAAAGCAAAACACTCCCACTGCTAGGGCAAACAGAGTTTTTCAGTATAAAAAGGAGGGGGGGAGGAATGTAGCAGCACCTTTAAGACTAACTAGTTTTTATTTTAGCATGAGCTTTCATTGACCTGCGTCTTCAGATGTAGTACAGAGTGATCTCCAGGCTTCAGGATTTAAAGCATACACAGTTGGGGGAGTGGACCAGTGAAGACCTGTATCACTGTTCCTAGCCCTATGAAAATTTAGAGCAAGAATCATGATTTGTGGCATCTTTGTGGAACCTATTACATTCCACCCCACTTCCACAACTGTGTGAATATGTTTTACATCCTGAGTCCTGGATGTAAGTGTGTATTGCATCTGAAGAAGTGGATGCATGAAAGCTCATGCTAAAATAAAAACCAGTTTGCCTCCTAGGCGTCGCTACATTCCTCCCCCCTCCTCCCTTCCTCCTTTTTATACTGAAAGAGACTAATATAGCTACTTCTTTGAGAGTTATTTAATGTGTGTAAACTGCCAGATGCAATACATCCAGGAATCCATGCTTTGATTGAGATTTCCTGCATGGCAGGGGGTTGGACTGGATGGCCCTTGTGGTTTCTCCCAACTCTATGATTCTATGAATCAAAAAGAGCATGGCATCCAAGCACTGTAAACAGCTGTTTAGTATGAACTGAATCTTTGCTTATTTTCAATAACAAGGGAAGCATTCACCATGTGTAGGTACTTCTTTTTCCCCAAAGTATAATCTGGTCAAATAATTATTTCTCCAATGTACAGTACTTCATTTCAAAAAAAGCTTATCATTTGCTGTTTAAAAAGATGTGAAAGCCTCTCTATTCTAAATATTAGTTCTAGCAAGGTTAGAAAGAATTTTAATAATCTAAAGGCAACAGTCCTTGGAAAAGGCAAATACACTATGAATGTTTTTTTTTTGGGGGGGGGGGGTATTTCGGGCTATGTGGCCATGTTCTAGAAGAGTTTCTTCCTGACGTTTCACCAGCATCTGTGGCTGGCATCTTCAGAGAATGCCTCATAGCTCCAAATACCCACACAAAAACTATGGATGCCGGCCATGAAAGCCTTCAACTTCACACTACGAATGTTTTTGGAAAGTCCATTCTGTCCACTGTAATACCACAGCATGTTTTCATTTATCTTGCAGGGAGTGAAGTAGCTGAAAGATGGTATAGTGAAATAAACAATTACAATTTCCAGAGTCCAGGATTTTCCTCTGGGACAGGCAAGTATGATCTATGCTTTGCTTATTTGCAGACAGCATATTCTGGCTTTCCAGAATATTTGAAAAATTAAGTTTTTTATACAGAGATTGTGGTGACTGAATAAAGGAAAAAAGTATGCTGCTCAGAGTTTGACATCAAACTGATGGTAGGTGGCTACATTCTTGACTCAGAGGAGACCAAGGGCTCATTCACACTAGTGTTTTTGTGCCGAGTAGATCTGGGGAGATTCGGTGATGCAATACAGAATCAAAGTTTCTACTACATTTACTCTGATCGAATCTCTCTGTGGTAATTTAACCCTGATGAAGTTCACATTACCATTTGTATCTATTTCGATCATTCTAGGTTTTTTTTTTAAAAAAAAACCTGTCAATCAAATGGTACGCATCTACATCACACTGTTTGGGCAAATCTCCCCCCCTCCCTATCAGCCTCGGAGGATGGCAATGGCAAGCCTCTTAGAACAATCCTTAGCAAGAATCCCTGGGATAGGTTAGCCTTGGGAGGAGTCACAATCTCACAGCAAAGAAGCACCCATGGGTTTAAATGTTGGGGTATAAATGCAATATAATATGTGTGCAAGAGCTTTAGTTTGCACCAACATGGGAGCAGAGTCTGTTGTGGTTTTATTTCTTGGGAAAGAGGAAAAATGACCCCTAACCCCCAGCTCCAACAATTCAAGCAGATCCTGTGCACTTTTGTCATACCGATGACATGAGTATTTAAAGATGCTGTCTACTATGGCTATGCAATAGCAAAGATGTGCATAAGTTTTTTTTAAAGTACACCCTCCAACCATGTTCTCAGGAGAACTCCCTCCCTGGCTTTGGCCTTGGTTTTGGTTGGAAGAACCCCAACCTCAGAGCAGCAAAACTATGTAATTTCACCAGCATCTGGATAAGCTGGTTAAAAACAATAAAAAGGGCTTTTTTGGATATGTCCGCAGCAAAAGGAAGAAGAAGGAAATGGTAGGGCCACTGTGTGGAGAAGATGGCAAAATGCTAACAAGGGACAGAGAAAAGGCAGAATTACTCAACACCTTCTTTGCCTCAGTTTTCTTAAAAAAGGAAATGGGTGCTCAACCTGATGATAATAGAACAGAGGACAGATTAGGGGAATTTCAGTACAGAATAAGTAAAGAGATAGTAGAGGAATACCTTGGCGTGTTACAGACCGCCTGTTTTTGCTTTGATTGAGATTTCCTGCATGGCAGGGGGTTGGACTGGATGGCCATTTTTTTTCCATTTCCAGAAGAGTTTGCTTCACTCTTTTCTAAAAAACATCATTCTCCTTGATAGGTCAAAGTGTAGGTACATGGTCTTCAAGCTGATTCACCTTCTCCTCCTCCAGTAGGGCAACCAACATCCACTTGCTTGTTATATATTTGTTACGGTTTTATGGATTTCTGTTCTGTTTATATATATATATATAGTTTTGTTATGTCTTGTGGCTTAATAAGGTAGCAGTTGGAGCATTTAATAAAATATTTAAGTTAGGCCACAAAACAGTTTTTTATCTTAAAAAACTCAGGAAGTGACTTCTGTTCACTTGCAGTTGTTTTTAAATGACCTCTCTGGGACCTAAAATGGACCAAGAAGACCCCAAAGCATGATGAAAATGTCCTCCTTGTCACCTAGAAGGCATAAAGGCACAAAGAAGTTTTTTTTGGGGGGAGGGTGCAATGGGGTGCGGTCCTGCAAGATTTCTTGGAGATCTAATGCAGCCTCTTAACCTTGCACAGTTGACCTCCCCTGTTCTCCTGAAACTAATAATTTGATATGTGTTTCATCTTTCTCGATGTATCCTAATATATTCTGTATGTTTTCTTTCTTTCAGGACACTTCACAGCAATGGTTTGGAAGAACACAAAAAAGATGGGCGTTGGAAAAGCAGCAGCAAGTGATGGTTCTACTTTCGTGGTGGCCAGATATGAGCCTGCTGGCAACATTGTAAATCCTGGTCACTATGAACAAAATGTTCTTCCACCAAAGAAATAACTTAGTCACATGACAGAGCAATGGACTATTTTCAGCAACCAATGAAAGCAAAACTAGACAATCGACTGGATTAGACTGGACAGTACTTTTAATCTAAATGAAGTAAGATGGTATCCTGTGCTTGAAAACTAAGTGAAGTGCACAATCTTCTTTGGCCCCAAAGACCACATCTGGTCTTGTTTGGGTTGGGGCATATGTTTCTTCTCCCTGACCCACAAATCAGGGTTACAAAAGTCCCATCGCTGCCTGTTGTAGACCATTGGAAAGTGATAGAGGTGCTAATTTCCAACAGTCTTCGAAAATCACTGCTTTTCTCCATCTGATATCAGCAGAGAACCAACAATCTCTAAAGAAAGGGAATACGTGTTTTGGTCCCCCACTCTCTTACAGCCAAGCTGATCAGGAAAAAGTCAGCAAGGTCCCTCCAGCTTCAGTGGCTTCACAAGCGGTTTGCACCTCTTCATACAGAGATAATAATTTCAGCCATGTTTAATGGAGAAGCACCCTTGCCTACCAAAATGCCCTTTGGCATGGAACCAATGCTACTGTATAGAGCTGCTTCAAGCAAAATGGGGAATGTACAATGTTAGGAATATATATGAACATAATGGTTTCTAGAATTCTATATTTCTGAAGGGTCCATTTTAAAATACATTTATTAAAATCTAGTTGTTCTTTTTATCTGTTTAGATTTTGCAACACTTTTAACTAAGCAGTCAATCCCATTTCTCTCTGTGGGACTCATATTTTTTCAGCACTTTAAGTATTTGTGCTTTTTTTGTATAGCATTAAAGCCTTAACTTTACAGGTTGTCTCTCAAATTCTACTAATCCTAATGTGCACTTAAAATAAGTGCACATGTTGTGTAACATACTGCACATGTGGAAATAATGATGGTCATTTTAGATAGCATTGGAGAGGACAGTAAGTGAAAACTGCAGGCCTCCTTATAATGAACATGGTATGCTGTCATTATGAAAGGTTTTCCAGTTAGTTCAAATCTGAATTCCATCCTAGTATTCATATTATATATAGATCAATAATATTTGGGTGCAGTTTGAGACACAGTTGAACATTAATGATAGTTAATACCTGTTTGTCAGAGGTTATCTCTGGCAGAATATTTTTTTTGTGCAAGTGTAGTAAAATAATAGAATTTGGATAAAGAATTCAGGTTCTTGAGAATCTCAGCATCAAACAAAATCAGGCATAGGTTGTATCCACAGCTCTTGCTGTGGTAGGGCAGCAATAATACATAATCAGGCTTTTGGAATGACATAGTCCACACCATTCATCAGAAACAATTTACAACATCTTTATGAAATGATGTAGTAGGGTATTGTAGTAGCAGTAGTAGTATTTATTATTACTGTTCATAGACCCATCAATGCAAATAAACCCCAAACCCCAAACTGTACAATATCAAATAAGATACAGTTTAGCATTCCATAAAAACCCCTTAAAAACCTTTTGATAATCTGGCCAATTTTAAGATCTCTCTAATCTTAATTACCAAGGACAGGAAACTTGGCAAGTGACAAGAGTTACATTAGAACATCTGTTATCTAAGAACTTTAACATAACATCCTATCAGCCAGGCAGATGACTTAATAAAGGAGAGATCAACTATTTGTTACCACAATTATATAAAAAAAATGCAACATAATAAAACAAGCAACATAGGTTCACCCTCCTGTGAACTACAAGGATAAAATCTCAAAGAAGTGGGTAGCCCAGTGTAATAATAATAATAATAATAAATTTATTTATATACTGCCTTTCTAACAAGATCAAAGCGGTTTACAAAATTACTTAAAAACACATAAAATGCATAAATGATTTACACAAGCAAATAAATAAAATACCTAAACAGTACATAACGTATACAGACTAAAATTCCATCCCTCATCCCTTAACTTAAATACAACCATCATTAAAGATTAAACAGAATTACATAAGCAATTACATAAAATACATAAACGATTTGCATAAGCAAATAAATAAAAAACCTAAAGCATATCTACCATAAAGCTCTTCTGAAGCGAAAGAATTACATCTCGCCTTAGTAAATAATATGGAGTAATTAGAAACCAGGTATTGTGCAACCTGAATGCTGGCTACTGGAAAGGGGGCACATTGGGCACATCAGGACTTGCCTTTCTTTACCAGGCTGTGGAACAGGCATGCTAGTTTCTAAGGTAGGCTGAAGCCTTGAAGCCCACCCCGCTCAGTCTCCCTTATGAGGACTCCTCCTTGGAGAGATGATTCCCACAAACGCCATCCCTTCCTGTATAGATCTGGCCCTATGTCTCCAGCACCTGCATTAATACTCATTTACTTCGAAAGCCATGAGACTAGAGGGGAGGGAGGATTTCTTTTTATAGCTTTGCTTTGCCAACAGGACCAATTATAGCTGATGGTTGACTCAAGATCGTTCTTAGCCAGATCCTTGACAGAAGTATTACTTTTACATTTGTAACTACATGGCTTTGTTTTGTACTTTCATACATCTGAAATAATACAGTCTGGTCAACATTTTGTGTGTGCATGTATGTATGTGTGTTTAGACTCCATAACCAAAATGAGACTAGTTGCTTGCTTGGAATCAGTGGTGTCACTAGGGGATTGCAGAGGGTTCAGACTGCACCAGATGACAATCTAAGGGGTACAGTATGTGACACCACTGCTCCTCAAACATCTGCCTTTTGGTAGAAATTAGCTGCAGTATTTGCCTGTTCCAGTACAAAATATTGTAAGAGTCAGGGTGAATGGGGTGAGGCTCAGTGGGATGAGAAAGGAGAGGCCCCATATTTTATTTACTTTAAAAAAATTTTTTTTTTAAATTTCAGAACTTTCAAAAATTTTAATTTTAAAGGTTTTCTTTAAAAACATCACATTTTACCAAATTTTCACTTTAACCACACGAAAGTATGCATATGTAAATACATTTAGGCTGTGTGTACAAAATTGTAATTTAAAGGTATAATTTTATGTCACAACTATTACCATTAGATTCAGTGATCTATGGGAATTATGATTTATGAGTAACATTGGTGCAAAAAACATTACTAAGGATTCTGTATGGTGTGATATGGAAGGAGGTCAATGGTGGGGGGTGACACCATGAGTTACCGCACCGGGTGACACCAACCATAGTGACACTACTGCTAGCAATTAGGAATTTGTAATTTGGAACTCAGCTACAAGTTTCCCTCTGGTGTTCTACAGAATTTATTTTAGCTGTAATTAAGTTGCATGTATTTATATCCCAACTGGAATAGACCCATAAAATTAGTGGCTCTTATATTAGTGTTGACCTACCAAGTTTCCATAGATCTAGCCAGTAAGTTATTGTTCAATTTAGGCCTTTGTGTTCACTAGGATCCAACATCTATAGCTAGGGAACACAATGTAGCTATGGATTATACCAGAGATGGTGTATATGAAGGATTTTAAATGTGTATTTGTGGATAGGTTTTTTATTTATCCCATCTCTTCAGAATTGGTTTCGTGATTTAGAGGGCTGGAACAGTGAGCAAAAACACCCTGGAGGACAATCACTGTCAGAAGCAAACCATACAGAAGGGATTAACAACCTCTCCAACTAACCATCACTTCCTACATCTTCTCAAGAATAGCAGCAGTGAAGATGATCTAACAGGAGACCAGCAAGAAGGGATACCACATGCCCTGGAAAGAATCAAGGTAGCTGCCAACTGCAACAAGAAGAAAAGAAAGGTGCTAGTGGTCAGAAATTCATTGCTCAGAGGTACAGAAGCACCTTTATACAAGGCTGACAAGATGGATTGAGAAGTGTCCTGTCTTCTTAGTGCATGCATTCAGGATGTTGCTGACAACTTGTGAAAACACATCCAGGATATGGATAGGTACCATTTTCCCATTATTCACATGGATACCAGTGACACTGAACATCTTTTGAGCAGATAATCTCAGACTAAGAAGCTTTGGACAGGAAGATGGAGGGTTTTATTTTTATTTTTTATCTTAGTAAGCAGACATACAAGCAATAAAAAGTGGATCAAACATACAACACACTAACACTTTCCTTTTCTTCTTTTCTTCCCCCCTCTGTCTTCATACTCTTCTTCCATCTTCCATCTTCTTCTTTCATCTCCTCCCTCCTTTATACAGTACTTTAAACCTTCTTTCCTCTTACCTTCTACTACCTCCTTTCTCTTTCTTTTCCATCTTCTTATCCTTTCTTCCTCTTCCCAACCTTTCCCTCTCTTTCACACAATTCTACTCTACACCTCTCTCCCTCTACCTTCAACACACCTTCAACTACATACCTAACTTTTATTATCACTCTTCTCTCCCTTCTCCTTTTTTCATCTTTCTTTCACCTGTTTAGAAGAATAGAATCCTATATCTGGAAGCTGAAGGGTTTTGAGGCTCAGGTGGTATTCTTGACAGTTCTACCAGTGAAGCATATTGTGTGACACTGGACATGAAGATATTAAAACTGAATGCCTGTCTACATAGATATTGTAGCCAGTAGAGGTTTTTCTCCTGTAGCGTTGCCATAATTCTCTTCCACAAAACTGGTATAAAATGTGAGGCAGTCAAGAAAAAAATGGAGGACACGACCAACTAAAAGCCAAAAACATTAATATAAATTCATGCTTCTCAGTCATGCTTAAAACAGAGGAGATTTTGACATTCTTCTGGGACTGAAGGTTGAAATGTAGGACATGCCCTAAAAAAGTAGGGCATGGCTTCCTTCCTAAACAAATGCCAGAGACAGGCAGGTAGGTCCTTCCTTGGAGCTCCTGCTGCCCTGGTCCTCAGCGTCCTTTGGTTTAGCCCTAGGGAGGGTGGGGGCTCAGGTCTGGAAAGGATCATGGAGGGCCACCATGGGCATCAGAGAGTGGCCCTCCTTGGCCTCTGCCATCACAGAGGCAGCCAGGGGTCTCTTGCGGGCCCTGGGCTGCAGCTCCTCCTCCCCAAAGAAGGCCCACTCACTTCACCAAAAGAGGAAGGGGGCTTTGGAGACCCCAGTTCTGGTACAGGCCCTCCAGGTCCACCGCTGAGAAGAGAGGAATGGCCCCATCAGGCTCAGGCTGGCCAGCTCTATTTCCACAGAAGGCCATGGGGGGAGGGGATGACACCGAGGCCAGGCCCTGGCTGGGGGACTACATGCCGGGGGGTTCCCCTTTCCTCCCTCCTGGCCATTGCCCAGCGGCAGAAGAGGAAGCACCTCATCTGAACTCAAGGCTGCTGCCGGTGAGGGCTGGAGTGTGAGGTGTCCTGGCACCAAGGGGAGCCCCGCCGACCAGCGGCAGCTGTGGAAAGGGAGGGAAGAGTGGGCAGGGGCTGCTGGGAGATGTAGTTCACTTCCTTCCTCTGCTGCAGATGTAGCACTTTAGATATTTGGGCATCCCTTGAGTACTAGTGTTTCCCTTGTTCCCATCCATTGGTGCAAAGTTTTTGTTTTTTTTACAGTTTTGCACTATCCATTGGTTCAAAGTTTTTTACAGTTTCAGTGCCTCTGTCTCACTGGAAGTGGGACATGAAGCTTGAACCAGACGGGACATGCTTAAAATCGGGACTTTTGTGGTTTTTCAGGACAAATGGCAACCTAGGCTTCTGGGACCATGGTCTTCACTTCTTGGACAGCGAACTACTGTCTACAGATGGGATGCATCTCACGAAGATCAGGAAGGATGCAGGGACGTAGCCAGTATTTTGGGAAGGGGGGGTCCAGACTAAGTGCCACCATTATAATGGGGCTTGGGTGCGGTGGCGCAGCAGCACACACCATTCATTTTATCTAACGGAAGGGGGGGTCCGTACGCCAAGAACCCCCTCCCCTTGGCTACGTCCCTGAAGGATGTCTTTTGTAGTAGCATGGCAAGTCAGGTCAAGTGGGCTTTAATTTGAATCCTGGGGGTTTGAGGAGATAATGAAATATCAGTCTAATGGCATGCTCTAAACACAAGAGTGTGAATTCTAAAGGAAAAAATAAGACAGAGAATCAGAGTAAAACTGGCAATAAATTATTAATACATGAGAAGAAACAAGGCTTCAGATGTCTATACACCAAGGCAAAGAGACTGGGAAACAAGATGAGTTTCAAATCCTAATGTAAGAATGTAAATATGATTTTATACGTATAATGCAGACTTGGTGGGATGGCCTCCATGATTGGAATATAACAATTGAGGAATATAATAAAAATAAATAAATGTGGCTGAAAAGGAGGGAGCGCAACAATTAGGGATGTAAAACCTTTTATTGTCTCATCCCTCCAAGTTGGTGGGAAATGTTTCCTTCTTGGTGCTATGCAGAAAAGCAAGTAATTAAAGTGGCTCAACTCTCACACTATAAGAACGGACATTTTAGAAATTCCAGCAGGCAAGAATGAACATTTATGCAGAGGATGTGTGTCATCCCCTAGGTGGCGCCAGTAACTTTCCTGTACAGTGGTACCCCGGGTTACGAAATTAATTCGTTCCGCCGCCGCTTTCGTAACCCGGAATACTTCGCAAGCCGAAAAACCCATTGGCGCTAATAGGGAAAAGCCGCGATTTGGTGCGAAAAAGCGCCGAAAAGCACCAAAAATTTTTTCGTAACCCGAAATAACCTTCGTAACCCGGAACAGTTTTTTTAATTGGATTTTTTTCGTAACCCGGAAATTTCGTAAGGCGGCGCATTCGTATCCCGGGGTACCACTGTAATTTCATAGTGTTGAGATCACAGAAACTGTTGTCTGTTTCTGCTTTAAAAGTCCTTTTACCCTGGAGTATCCCAGATTGATTTCTATGAATGTTAACCCCCACTAGCTCCCCATTTCTATGGTGTTTATCACACTGAGGTTTTTGGAGCTGTTTGCAGCTCAGTTCCGACGTGACTGCCGGTCCAACGATGCAAATTCACGCAATAACGTGATGTGTTATCACACACGATTCCTTTCTATGGGGGCTCCTTCCATGGCGCTTCCACAGTAATTCCAAAGTGACTCCTCATTTTGGCAAAATCGGTATATACAGTTCTGTCTGTCTGTCTGTCTGTCTGTCTGTCTCTGTGTGTGTGTGTGTGTTAAAATTGCTGAAATGGAAGGGAAAATAAAAAAGGGGATGAAGAAGACACAGAAATATTCATAAGGCAAATATTCATGCAATCACACGAAACAGGGAACAAGAACTTGCACCCTTTTTCATGCCAGAAACGTACAAGGTCACGATGCATTCAGACCCCCACTGAGCATGTGCATGGGTGCCGATTCAAATTGTTGAATCCGCATGGTATGCACCGGTGTGGTAATACAATTTGCACTCACTCCGCTTTGCATGAATCCGCATCACATGACCTGTCTTGGATTCAATTCCCCATCAGTTCGGAAGGGCAACAGAAGGGCAACGAGGTGTGATAAAACATTCACATTACAACGTGAATTTGCACAGCTGGACCAGGAGTCACCTTGGATCTGAGCTGCAAAAACCTCAGTGTGATAAGGGCCTATGTCTGAAGATGAAGTGAATTGTAGTTCAACACATTTATAGGTCCTTGTACAGTACTGGGGAAATTGTGAGAGTTGTAGTGACAAAATTAGTGTTATTTTTAATGGACTTGATTTTGGGGACTTTTAATTCAAAACCCTCCCCCCACCCCATCAGCATGGCACAACTTAGCAAAGTTACTTTTCTTCTTCCTTTTTTTGGATGGACTAAATCCTCATCCAGTACATTACAACTCCCACAATCACCCAGTCAACATGGCTCACCATGGCTGTGCTGATGGGGATTCTGGGAAAGGTAGTTCATAAAAAAAAAAAAGACAAAAGAAAATAACTTTGCTAAGTGTGATTTGCCCAAGGTCACCCAGTGGGTTTCCATGGCCAAGTGGGGATTTGAGCCCTGGTCTCCAGAGTTGTACTCCACCCAATTGTAAAAAGGTCCACTCAGAAGTAAGGCAAAGTCCAGAGGCTTTATTTTGAATATGTAAACAGGTCTTTGCCATCCTCTAAGGCTGAGAGAGTGTCACTTTCCAGCAATAAATATATTTATATATTTATATTTATACACAAACCTTTCTAGCTCTGTTTAAGTATTTAAAGGCATGTCATATTGAGGATGAGGCAACCTTGTTTTCTTCTGCTCTGGAGAATATGACTCGGAGCAATGGATGCAAGCTACAGGAAAAGAGATTCCACCTCAACATTAAGAGGAACTTCCTGACAGTAAGGGCTGTTCGACAATGGAACACACTTCCTCAGAGTGGTGGAGTCTCCTTCCTTGGAGGTCTTTAAACAAAGGTTGGATAGCCATATGTCAGGGATCCTTTGATTGAGAGTTCCTGCATGACAAAATGGGGTTGGACTGGATGGCCCTTGTTGTCTCTTCCAACTCTATGATTCTATGTCCAAACTGAGTTTAGCAAAGGGAGACACAAAAGGGATCATATTACAAGCATAAGTTAGATAATAGAGTGTACCAATTAATTTAAGAAAAATCAGAAAATCATCCTGTCCTCTATAAATTATAGCAAGCCTTTCAGTGTGTAAATCTTGTGAAACTATGGATTGCTCTTAAAGAAATGGGTTTACCACAATATTTGATTATCCTAATGTGTAACCTGTATTCAGAAGAGAAGGCACTGTTGGGACTATATGGAGAAATAGTGGTTTCCCGTTGGCATGTGGGTCAGGCAAGTCTCCATTTTATCAGTTTATCTGTTTAACTTGTATGCTAAACGTTTTACATGCAAAGCCTGATTAGTCTCTGAGGAAAGAGGTGTGAAAATTGGAGGAAGGAACATGAACAATTGAAGATACATAGATGACACCATACTACTAGCAGAAAATAGAAAAAACTTTGAATTATTACTGAAGGAAGTTAAGGTAGAAAGTGTAAAGGCAATTTTACAGCTGAACAGTAATAATGAGCAGAAATGATTTACATAACTTGAAAGCAGACGGTGAAGGCATTGAAACAGTGCAAGTTTTTCCATACTTTGGCTCACTCATTAATCAAAATAGGCACTGAAGTCAAATCAGAAGATGAGTAAGGCTTGGAAGGGCAATTATGAAGGAACTAGACAAGATTCTGAAGTGTAAAGATATATCACTGAATATCAGTTAGGATTGTCCATGCCATTGTATGTCCAGTTTTTATGTATGGTGAAAACTGGACAGTGATAGGAAGAGAATATTCAAAATATGCTGGAGGAGAGTTCTGTAGATAACCTGGATTGTCAAAATGATGAATAAATAAGAGCAAATCAAGCCTGAACTTTCCCTAAAAGGCCAAGATGGCTAAACTAAGGCCTTCTCTATACTACTTTAAAAATGTTACAAGCCTGCTGCACGAATCTTGGATGATAAAGCCACACAATGCATGACCCCATCCTCCCCAGATTTGGGATATACTCCCTTATATACCTGATATACTAATCTACCTTATGTCTATTCTTGAGATCTTTTTAAACTCTGGATTCTCCAGAGTTTGCATCTTGCAGTTGCTGTCACCTTAAAACAGTTTTTGGCATTTGTCCCTGCTGCCACTGCTCATTATTGGCTTCAACAGGGGGTTCCCTCCTCCTCCTTCTGCTGGTGTGCACATCGCTTTTGAGGCACACAAGGTGCTTGAATGTGATTTGGATGCCTCAATGATCACAGCACTGCAAGAAGAAGAAGAAGAAGAAGAAGAAGAAGAAGAGGAGGAGGAGGAGGAGGAGGAGTGGTAGTGTTGGGGAGCAGAGGTGATGGACCCAGCGAACTCCACAGGGACAGTTGGGTATTGTAGACAATCTACCTGATGTCTCTACTCGTAGACAAAAATATGTGGGGTGGTTCCTGGGCAGGGGCGAGGGCAGGAGCAGCAGAAGAACATTTGGAGGTCTGCCCCTAGTGTAGACTAGCCCTGAGACTATCGTACTTTAGACATACCATGAGAAGGCATGGGTTACTAGAAAAGACAATAATGCTGGGTAATTTAGAAGGCAGTAGGAAAAGGGGAAGACTGCATTACAGGTGGATAGATTCAAAGGCTGTGCCGATTGTCCCTAAGGGGTGGCCTGCAGCCACCTCTAGCTGTGTCGGATTGGTGCTGTGGCAACTGCACGCTGCTGCCTCAATCTGGCCTTTCCAGGGCGCAAAAAGGAGCTGCAAAAAGTGGCAATAGCCATGGCACCACGGCTTTAAGGTGCTCCTTTGGTGCTGTGTTGTGTGGCTAAAGCACCAGAGGACTGCCATGACACCATGGGCTGTGTGGAGTGGCGCATGGCATCACACCACCCTGGCGGCGGAGTCAGGGTGTGCGTCATATGGATGCCATGCCCTGACTCCACCCCCATGTCAGCCTTAATGGCTGATGTGCACAGCCCCTAAATCAAGGCGCACTGTGTTTTGGAGTTCAGCCTCAAAAGTGTTGCAAGATGTCTTTACATACTGATTCAGACTAACAGGGCTATGTATTTGAATAATTGTCCATGTGTGTTTCAGGGAGAGGCTATCCAAAGAATGACAGAATATCTTTGAAGGCCTTTTCAGCATTCATCTGAATGATTTTGGGGATGAAAGGTAGTATGTACAAATAAAATAACAGTACATCATATACAGAATTATACAGCATTGTAGGTCATACTGTTATGATTCTTCAAGTCAACTCTGAGTTATATCAACCCTATCAGGGTTTCTTGGCAAGACAGAGTTTCCCATTGCCTTCATCTGAGGCTGAGAGAGAGTATAATTTGCCCAAGGTATAATTTGCACCAGTGGGTTTCATGGCCAAACAGAGATTGAAATCTTGGTTTCCCAGTCTTAGTCCAGCACTCAAACAACTACACTACACACTGGTTCTTAGTCCTTATTAGCAATTTTAATCTGAAAGTGAACTCCCTGTAAAGTACACAGAATTTCACTGTATCAACAAGGATCAGAGCAGGGCCATAGACAATATGGGCCAATGGCAGCTTTTATATTTGTGGGATATCCAATTTGTGGGATGCATAATATTGTATTTTTGCACCGTGTTTGCTTTTGTAGTGAAGCACTGGGTTCAGGGACATATTTTTCAGTGTCATAGTCTATGAATATACTATACAGAGTGTACACATTAAGAGACAACTAACTTGTATGAAAGAAGAGATCTTTCATGTGTACAAACATGGTAAATATATATATATAAGCATGCTATGGGATGTGTCAATCTGCATTTTTTTTCAAGCATAGCATTCCAGTGATTCTTTCTTTCTTGCATTATTTCCCCTTTTTATATTCATTCTCTAACTTCTGATGTAACATGAAATCTATGCCACTAAGCACCCTTTATTTAATCATGTGAAGTATCAAGTGTATAGGAAAGCAAGACATCTCGATTCCTCACAAAAAGGATTAAGCAAATATGATACCTTAGCTTCTACCACTCCTTTTGCTAAGGCCATTAAATGAAGCTAAGGCTAGATGGCAGTATTGCTCTTTAGTCTGAATGGGACCATGATGTGACAGACAGTCATGGAACACTTTGCCATAGTGTTTACTGCTGTTGACCAAGAGTACAATACAAGTACTTTAATACTTTATCTTAACTGTACTTCATGTTCTTAGAAGTGTTAAAAACAAGCAATTCTATTGTATCATCTACAGCAGCACTTGTGAGAAAAAACAGGGATCATGTAATTTATTTAACAACACAGTTCCAGGTAGATTCTGGCTTAGTGGCCTAATAATTAATTGAACAAATAATTAAGCCACTTGTACATAGCATTATTACAAGGCATGCTGCTGCAGCAGCAGCTGAACAAATAAAGGCATACACACTAAGCAATAAAGAAGAAGCACTTCCAAACTATACACGTCAGACTTGTTCTTTGGATCAGGACTAGAAACCAAATGAACTCTGCTTCTATGAACTTCCACACATGAAGAAGACTCAGACAAACAGGACTTGGGAATTCCTCTACTCAGCTAACTCTTGCCACTCTTGCATAAGAGTTTCTTTGCTTAAAGGGTCTTCTTTGCTTCTGGTTCCTTTGGCAAGTATTCTGTGGTGGTGGCAGCTTCAGAACAGCATTCCTCAGAATCTCAGGATGGCAATATGATGTCCTCAGGAACAACAGATGGCCCCAGAGGCTTTTCATGAGCCAAGAACCCCAAGGGGACAGGGATGTCAAACAGTATTTCCTCTTCTGGGTATCAGAGGTCTATAGCAAACACATCTCCTGAGGAGCAGGGAGAACAACACTTAGGGTCATGATTCCATGGCCTTTTTAATAATAATAATAATAATAATAATAATAATAATAATAATAATTTGTTTTATTTATATACCACTATTCCAAAGATCATAGCAGTGAACAGCAAGCAAACTAATTAGCAAGTAAGCTAATTTGCCCCCAACAGTCTGGGTACTCATTTTAGCGACCTCCTTGGAAGGATGCAAGCCTGAGTCGAGCTTGGGCCCTTTTTAGCAGTATCATTCCCCAAACTGTCCATGTACTGTAAAAAAAAAAAAAAAACAGTCTTGACAAACAGCACTATAAATCTTATTCACAATGTCTACCTACAGTGATGGCCTGAGTCTTAAAAATGTTAATGATCTTTTTTCAACAGCACTAGTGATTTTTCCCCCAGCTGTCCACTGAGGCCATTAATCAACATAACCCAGGCTGTCAGTGCAACATTTACCAGCAATTAACCTACAGTTAAGGGAACTACTTTTCCCTCCTGAATTAGCCCAGTATAATTTAGTCACCAATTAGTCTAAATAGTTATAACAACAATAAAAGATTTAAAATGAAAGTTCTCAGACCTGCGTGGCCTAGCTTAATAATCTGAAAGGAGCCCACTAATTAAGAGACAAGTGTTTCATATTAAATCTGTCTCCAGACTATTGCATCTTAAGAGAGCTTGCTATATACACAGGAATATTCAGATAGCAGCACTCAGAAGAAATTCTGGATTTTCCAGACATTTCTATATGGAAAAAAGAAAATATTATTTGATCCAAACTTTGATCGAAACTTGATCAGTTGCTATCAATGGACTTTCTTCATCTTTTTTTTTAAAGATTGTAAGCCTGAGGAAAAGGAACTGTCTAATGAACAATTTGTAATCTGCCCTGGCTTTGTGGCAGAAGAGCAGGGTATAAATATTCGAAATGAAATGAAATCTTTCTCCTGAATCTAAGGGGGAATTCTATTCATTCAAAGTCATCACCAGATTTCAAGAACAAACTAAGTAATGAAACCTAGGATAGATTTTGCCTTTGATGCAAATGGATAATCATTTCCCCATAACTCTTTTCATATTGAGTAGTTTTGCAGGAAAGTTAGAGGAGACTTCTTTTGTTTTGTTTTCCTTTCTTTCCATCTGTTTATTGCTTTTTGCTCCTGAAAATACTGAGTAGATATTGACCAGTCAAAGTCTGAGGCAGACTCAGCAATGTCTCCATTACAATGTGTCCTGGGACAGAAAGGGCCTGGAAGCTGCAAAAAGTCATTCTTGGAAACCCTGTCAAAAATGACCAATGGCTAACAGTGCTCCAGAGAATACTCCCTTGCCTGCATTATTTGATGCTTATGATTCTTCCCCTAAAACCCCTCTTACTCTTCTCACCCCATGTTTAGCATTAGAAAAACAGAATAATAGAATCAAAGAGTTGAAAGAGACCACAAGGGCCATCCAATCCAACACCAAGCCATGCAGGAACTCACAATCAAAGCACATCCAACAGATAGCCATCCAGCCTCTGTTTAAAAACCTCCAAAAAGGAGACTACCACTTTCCAGAGAATACTCCCTTAATCAGCATATTCTACTGTTAGCCAGCTCTTACTGTCATGAAGTTCTTTCTAATGTTGAGCTGGAATCTCTTTCCCCCCCAAATTTTTTTATTGAGCTTAAAACAACACAGAGATATATATAGCACATATCTTTCTTACATTTCCGTTTCCTATGCTTTATATTGTCTACTTACTACATATACATACCTATCACTTACATTTTCATTTCCCACCTCTTCTCCCCTTTTCAACCAAAATTAATTTTTCCAACTAAATTATATCCTATTAACTCATTCAATGTCTTCCCATCGTCCATTATCTTTAGTAATGTGTGAATTTTTCTTCTCTTCACATTTCAGTCTTTTTCTAACTTTTCTAACCAATATTTAGTTATCAATTCCCAATTATCTTCTTTTTCTACGTTATCCTCTCTAATTTGTCTTGATAGTCTATCTGTATCTCTCATTTTCATAAGTTTTATCAACCAATCTTCTAGTGATGAAACCCTTGAGAGTTTCCAGCTTTGCGCATACAAGGTTCTTGCTGACGTAACCATATATAATATCATATTTCAATTTTTTCCAGCTTTTCTTTCAGTTGGTATTGTCATATTTAGTAAATACAACTCTGGCACCATTTCAAAATCTATACTCAATATCTCCTTAATAGCTCCATGTATTTTATCCCAGTAGTCTTTTGCTATTTCACATTCCCACCATATATGATAAAAAGTTCCCTCCTCTCTTTTACATTTCCAACAAAGTGAATTATTGTTTTTATATATTTTAGCTAATTTTACCGGTGTCATATAACATTCGCTTTTTCTGGAATCCCTCTTAGTTTCAAACATTTCTCTCTACCTTTCAAGTCTAGTATTGTGACTCTTTGTTCCTCCTGACATTGTCTTCCCATTACCACCTTTGAAATTCTTTCTAAATCTTGCGACTTGTTTTTCAATTCTTTTACCTCTTTTTAAACTTGTACTACTCCTGATATTTTCTCTATTCCCCCCCCCCCATTTTCTCTATTTCTTTCCTTACTTCATCCTTTATTTGTTCTCTACTTTCTCTCAACTCTTGTCTCATTTCTGTCTTAAATTTCTTAAATTCTTTCAATAAGTATCCTAACTGTTGTCCTACATCTGTTTGCTTTTCCAGGGTCTTCCATCCTGATAATTTTTGAGATTGCATCTGCATCATTGTTTGTTTATACCTTCTTGTTATTGGTCTATTGCTCGTTCTACTCCCCATCTTTCTCCTCTCCATTCTAACAATAACCACTTAGCATTTCCCTTCCCCCCTCCTTCATCAATTTCTTATCTCAACCAAGGTTCTATTCTAAACTTTCAAGACACACACACATACACACACACACATATTTGCCACTCCTTCCCTCTTTTTTTCCTTCTCCTTAATCCACACTATCTCCAAATCTTTCTATATCTTCTTCTTCTATTTTCCACTATTTTCCTGCTAAATTGGGGATGGCACTATGCCTACTTAAACTCATTCTTTGTAAAGGATCCTGTTGCTCTGTAGCTCCCTTATCTTCTTAAATCCTCCTGTCTCTATAATGTCCTTTCTTCTGTGAATTACAGAGCCCTATGTGAGCACTTCCTAAATGTTTCCTACTCATGAAACCCTTCCCTGCTTGCAATTATCTTCTACAAGCAAGTCCTTTACAAACTGTAACCTGAGTACAGAAAACCACTTTGCTCAGCTTACTATAGCAGTTTTGTTTAGTCTAGGAAGATTTTCCTCTTTTTTCTCCTGATTCCTCTGCGTCTCCTCCTCCTTCTCTGGCACTGAGGGAGAGAGATGGTCCTGGGTTCGCAGGTTTTGAAGCCGCCACCCTCCTGCTGGCTGCTGCTGTTGCTGGAGTTGGAGGGTAAGTTTTTATGCCTCTTCCTCCTCCTCTCTGCTGGCCTCAGTGGCTGCTGCTCGGCTTCTCTTTTTCTGTAGTTTGCATCCATTGCTTGAGGTCCTATTCTCTGCAGCCTCAGAAAACCAACTTGCTCCATCTTCAGTTTGACATCATTTCAAATATTTAAACAGGGCTATCATATCACCTAACCTTCACTTCTCCAGGCTAAACATACCCAGCAGCCTAAGTTGCTCCTCATAGGGCATGGTTTCCAGACCTTTCACCAGTTTGGTCACCCTCTTCTGGATATGCCCCAGCTTGTCACTATCCTTCTTGAAGTGTGCTGCCCAGAACTGGACACAATATTCCAGATGAAGTCTGACCAAAGCCAAACTGAGTGGTACTATTACTTCTTTTGATCTATATACTATACTCCTATTGATGCAGCCTAGAATCACACTGGCTTTTATGGCTGCCACATCATGCTGCTGACTCATGTTCAACCTGTGGTCTACTAGGACTCCTAGATCCCTTTCACAGGTACTGTTGTAAATTCAGGTGTCCCCCATCCTATATCTGAGTATTTCATTTTCCCCCCTGCCTAAATGCAGTACATTACATTTCTCCCTGATCATTCTGTTTTGGCCCATCTTTATAACCTATTTAAGTAATTTTGAATTTTGATCCTGTCTTCTCGGTTATTAGCTACCCTTCCTAATTTGTGATTCTTAATAGTCAGTGTCAGCAAAGCCCATACAATATTTCCTTGGGCAGACTACACTCCTTTTTAAGTGAGCACTGACTTTCATCAGAGAAGTGGGGCTAAGAATAGATAATATCCTGTGGCAGTATTTTGCAGTTTTTAAGTACCGGTATTTTACAGTGCTGGAATCAACTATTTATTATTTCCTGGCCCAGCTTTTCTCTGCTAGCCTTTATTGCCACTGCATTCTTTTCAGGATCTTCTTGACCCTGCAAATCTTCTTGATTTGCCCCATTATTTGCCCATGCCTGCTTGACCACAGTTTGATTCCAGAACTCCCCATTGCCAGGACTGTAGGTTTCTTGCACAGTCCTGTATCTAAAGAAAGCACTGCTCTTCATACGGGCTTTTATATTAAACAGACTACAACCTGTCTGTTCTTATAATGATCTTTGTGGAATTTAGTAGTGCTTTATCTTTTAACCCTTCTCTTTTCCTAATTCTCAATTTGATCACAATAGCAGCTAAACAGTGGAAATTTTTGAAAGCTGTTAACACCACCAATGCGTTTTGAATTTGTGGGGAAATAGCATGGGCTTAAAAATAAAATAAATGTATAACAAACAAATATTGGCAATCACTATCACGTCAAACCATACATATTATGTTGCCTCTTTTACAAATTACATGTCACAGTTTCCCAATAAGATGATAAAGACCATCTGCAAAACATTTCAGGCTTTCAGCTTCTCTGATATGCATGGCACTATCAGAAGTCCTTCCAGAAGTGATCACAAGATGGAGGTAGCATTCTGTGTTTATATACCAAAACTCTACTGTTCAGGATTAAAGGTGCTAAGTTAACCCTTTTGACAGACAAATGTGGTGCATTTCATTTTCCATTATTGCTACTTTCTGTAACTATTTATACCACACATCTAGACCTAGTACTTCAGACATTGCCAGTGCTGAGTGACAGACAGGTTGCCAAAAGCATAGATATATTCAGTCCCTTAAAGACAATTTTTCATGTGTCCCAAAGGAGATATTAAATAGTCTCAGATTTCAGAATTATTGATTGTACAGTTAGGCTTGACATCATGTTTCTCCAAACATCATTATTTGAAAAAGTTCTCACTAGAGGGCAAGTCCACTAAATATGATGGCACAAGCTCTTCATACCTACTCCAGCATCTGTAAACAGTTCCCAATTATGTAAGGCAGCTTGTCTGGTTGTATATCATATATGCACTGTTTTGGGGATACTTTCTCTGATAGTATTTGAAATTTGTTTCTTCATCAGTCATGCAGCATGCATCAAAACAAACCTTTACCCACAAGGAACTTGTGGTTTCTTCAGTCTGGCATATGTTAAACTTTATTCCCTGTTGGGCAATGAATATTAGCTGCCCTTATAGATAAGTCTTTGGGAGCAGGTCTTTATTTGCTTTATTTTCAACCTTTGTGTTGGTTGTAAAGCTATGTAAAGTGAAAAAAAAATTTTTTTTTAAAATTTCTTTCTGTACTGGAATTACTACGTATTTTCCGGCGTATAAGACGACTGGGCATATAAGACGAACCCCAACTTTTCCAGTTAAAATATAGAGTTTGGGATATACTCGCCGTATAAGACTACCCCTCTTCCAACGCACACCAAATAAAAATTTAAAAACATCAGATTTGATTTCAATATGGTAATTTTAATTCAAATGCTTATGACATGCAGGTACTTAGCAGGAAACCTTGTTGTATACAAAGCCTGCTTGGACTGGTCAGCTCTTCCTGCCTGCCCAGCCCTCCCTGTCTCCAAGATTTTCTTCTACCGTACTTGTACAGCACCGCCCTTGCTGCTTTCATACGGTCACCACATATGGAGGGTATGCGGCCGCGGATGTTTTTGAGCTCCCCCCACCATATGCGGCAACCGCAGATTTTCCAGTCTGGCTCACAAGTTTCAGCCATATAAGATGATACCCGGCATATAAGACGACCCCTGACTTTTGAGAAAATTTTCCTGGGTTAAAAAGTAGTCTTATATGCCAGAAAATACTGTACAAAATTTTTGCTACAAAAATGGGTCTCAAGGCAGATCACAGTATTATTAAATAGTGGCAAAATACATAAAGGAAGATCAACTATTACAACATAGTTAAATTAACTTATTTATAACATAATTAAATTAAAAGCACAATTTAAATTGATATAAAATTCAGATTCAAAATACAACAAAAGTACAGCATCCAACTGGTAACAGGCCCCATCCTCAGCCGCTGTCAATTATTAAAAATCTACCTGATTTAAAAAAAAAATTATTGGTCAATAGTTGATAAAATCTGGAGTTTTTGTATCAGCTATGATCTGATATGCTTTTACTGATTGCATCCAGACTGAATGAAAATCCCCGATTTTGGTCCTGTTCTTTCCAATTTTATACTGGATTAAAATAATCTGACCTGGAGAGCTGGCATAAAATGTTTCTGGTTGTACTGGGAACTGACAGAAAATATTCCAGGATAAAGAAAACATGTATGGATCTCCAAAATAAAACTGGAAAGAACAGGAAGAAGATGTGGAACCTTCTGGTCTTTTTAGTCAGTCTGGGTGTGCCCACTGTGAGAATCGTTCACTTGAGATAGGTCCTTCTCATTATGAAAATTGAGCATACTTACCAAGGTAACCAAATGGGTGTTAGAGACAAGAGTTGGAATCAGACCAGTTTTTCTAAATGAGGCAAGCACATTTCAAAAAGCAGATGAATGTTCTCATCTGGGGAGAAAGGAGCGAGGAGGTAATGACAAACCTTAATAACAATCCACACAACAAGGGCCACACAGGTATACCCTACAAACTTCCATGCCACCGCCCCTCTGAAGATGCCAGCAGGTGAAACATCAGGAATAAATTCTAAAACATGGCTGCATAAGCCAGAAAACCCATAGAAAACTATAGATGCTGCCATGAAAGCCTTCGACTTCACATTAGTCTACACAACCTTCTTTTCTCCCAAGGTTTGTTTCAGACATTCTAGATTAGAAGTACTAGTTGTTTCAACATATATGCTTCATAGTATCTCAGTTAGACTCCCAATGTATATATTTTTTTATAATATACTATTACATGTAATATACCATTACATTTTATTGTGCAGCTTCTTTGTATCTGTTCTATATTAGCAAAAATGCACTGTTGTGGTTAATACAAAGTTAACATGAAAATGCACAAGGGAAATGGTGTAAACAAGTCCCTGGAGCTATTACTGTTAGACTGAGGCACAAAATTTAACACTGCTGAAGTATCCATAACAATATTGTATGAGTAAAAATGAGTTACTGGCACAATTTTCAATGTCATAATAAGGTTGGGTAACAGTTTTTATAAATGCAGACAATTCTAAACCCAGCAAATATCATAAAGCTGTTGAAGGCAGAGATCCTCCCACCCTGAGGCCTGCCATTAGCAACGAAACAATATACATGCAAATCACTCCTCCTTTCCCAGGGTACACACACACACACACACACATATACACACCAAACTCTTTTCCAGCCAAACATTCTCTGAAGATGCCAGCCACAGATGCTGGCAAAACATCAGGAAGAAACTCTTCTAGAACATGGCCACATAGCCCAAAAAACCCACAAAAAACTATCATAAAGCTGTTCTGTAAAGGACACGTCTATGGGTTCCATAAGTAGCAGTTGATGTGCGATACAGTAGCTAACATTATGAGGAGCTGAAATCTCCCTATAGCCACCAACTCAATATTGGACTTTATACAACTAAAAGACAAGAATAGATTAATACTTTTTGGAGACTACTAAAGGTTAAGAAAGGAGGACTCCTTTGTGAATCAGAACTTTTCAGACTAGAATTTACATACATAGAAAACAAAGGTAAAAGGGTGGGTAAAGCAAGAAAGCCATTTGGGGGGCAAGTGAAAAAAGCAGTCTGCTGTCCATAATAATTTTAGCAAAGTTCTGCACCTAATTAGATTAGAAAGGAGGCCACTGACTGGCAGCAGCTCATCAAGGTTTCAATCATAGCAATACAGGAAATGGTTCAATAACACAGGCAACAAAAAGAACATCAGATAGCAAGTGACACATAAATGTTAACCAGCATGGGGGACAAGATGGCGCCTTGGGGGATGCCAGATGTTAGCTGTTTTCTAGAAGAGCAACTGTCCCCCAGCCTCACCATCTGGAACCTGCCCGAGAGGTAGGATCTGAGCCACTGGAGCACAGTGCCCCCTATACCCAACTCCCTCAGGCGTTCCAGAAGGATAACATGGTTGATGGTATCGAAAGCCGCTGAGATGTCCAAGAGCACTAGCAGGGTCACACCTCCCTTGTCTATTCAATGGTGACACTATGAATGAAAGACCTTCAAGTCACCCTGTCATCATCAGTTCTGCTCAGATCTTGTAGACTCAAGGCCATGGCTTCCTTGATTGAGTCTATCCTTCTGGAATGCTGTCTTCTTCTTTTCCTACTGCCTTCTCGTTTACTAACCATTATTATCTTTTCAAGTGAGATGTCCTCTCATGATATGCAAAAATATTTCAGCCTCGGTATAGTCATATTGGCTTCTAGGGAACATTCAGGCTTCATTTTCTCTAGGACCCATTTATTCACAACCATACATAGATGCTGGAAATATGATGAAATGGACAATCCTAACTTTAGTATTCAATGATATATATCTACACTTCAGGATTTTGTCTAGTTCCATCATAGCTACTCTCCCTCTGATTTCTTGACTGTGGTTTTCCTTCCAATTGATGACTAAGCCAAGGTATAGAAAATCTTGAACTATTTAAATGTCTTCATCTGTCAGAATGCGGGACCAGAATCCAGGACAATCAACAAGTCAGCTTTATGTAGAATAAACAAAACTTTATTGGTGGCTCCAAGATCATCAATTCCACACCATTCAGCATCTTAGCTGAGACTGACCCCTCCCAGCAAAAGCAATACCTAAAACCCCAAGCTTGTCTACTCCACCCCCAGCCAAAAGCCCGCGCAGCAGAATCCTCACTTCTTTCTTACCGTTATTCATCCCCCATCACTCCCCCCTTAGCTTCTATCCCTCCATGCTCCAAGCTTGCATTCCAAGCCTCTGAGAGAGGCCTTCAAGGATGCCAGATAACAGCCACCTGGTACCACTCTATGCTATATCTAAACTAGCCATAGCAAAAGCATCACAACCCCCATTATCCCCACATAGTTAAAACATATATCTAGTAAAATACAACCAGGATTCTAACATCATCATCTGCTTTAAAGTTATATAAATCATCAATGGTCATTAATTTTGTTTTCTTAGTTTTTCAACTGTAAACCTGACTTTGCCGTTTGTTCAGTAATCATTCCAAGTCTTTTCTATTTTCTGCTTGTAGCATGATGTCTTCTGCATATCTTAAATTGTTCATGATCCTTCTTGCAGTTCTTGAATTGTCCAATGTCTCCTTCTTCAGAAGCTAATACTGTTTTGCATATGGTATCAGTGTACAAATTAAACAGATAGGGTGATAAAATGCAGCTTGCCAATTGAATGCCATTGCATTTCTTCATATTTTGTCCAGTAGCCTCTTGTCTTCAGTACAGGTTATACATCCGGCCAATCAAATATTGTAGCACACCTATTTCTTTAAGAGTGATCCATATTTTCTCTTGAGCTATACAATAAAATGTTTTGCATTGTCTATAAAGCATGGGCTGATCTTCTTTTGAAACTCTTTCGTATATTCCATTGGACAACATATGTTTGCAATATGGTCTCTAGTGCATCTCCTTCTCTTGAACATTGCTTGACCATTTAGCATTTCTCACTCTATATATGGTAAGAGTCTTTGTTGTAGAATTTTAAGCATCACTTTGCTTGCATGGGAAATTTCTTAGTTCTGATTAAATAAAAAGAAGAAAAGTAGGGAATCAGATTTCTTCGTGTTGAGAATCTCTGTTGCTTTTGCAAGAGAAAATTAAAAGTACAGTTTTCCAAAATAATTTACTTCCAAAATAATAATAATAATAACAATCCTGCATAGGTTAGAGTATCTTCAAAAATATGAGGAAGGGAGGACTTCCCTGGTTATTATTGAATACTTGATTTTTAAAATTTTAGAAATGCAATACAAGAAGAATCTTTTTGCACATGAAACTATGGCCTGTTACAGACTGCCAAAATAAAGCTGCTTTGGGTCTCTTTGGAGGTATGCTGTTTAAATGATGCATGCATCCTAAGAATCCGGAAGCTGCACCAAAGCTGCACTCCAGTGCTTAGGAATGGAGTGTGGCTTTGGCGCGACCTCCGGACTCTTAGGACCCATGCATCATTTAAATGGCATACCTCCAAAGAGACCCGAAGCAGCTTTATTTTGGCAGTCTGTAACAGGCCTTCGTAAATTTAAATGTATGCAGGCTGTATGTTGATACTGTAATTTAATTTTGCTAGCACTACTATTGCCATTACATCCAGTGTAATGTTACGAGTAACATTAATACAAAAAACATTAGTGAGGATTCTGAATGACCTGGTATGGGAGGAGGTCCATGGGCATGACACCATGACCGCACCAGGTGACATCAACCATAGTGATGCCACAGAAAAGAAGTCCAGTCTTATAGTCACTTCCTAGACATTTACACAGAACTCACTGCTGCTGTATTCAGTGACCTCTCTCTATTTTGTAAACTCAAAGAAGCTTTGTCTTACAAAACAGAAATGACTCTACTACTAGAAATGTACAGCAAGCAATAGAAAAAGAAGGAGGAACACCAATACATCATCTGTTTTCCCTAAGAGTAACTTCTCCCTTATATCAGCCTATATGCAGAAAATATCATACAAAGATCAGGCTTACTCAGAAGGAGTGAAGATAGAAGGAAGAAACATCAACAATCTAAGATACGTGGATGATACCATACTACTAGCAGAAGATATAGACTTGGAAGAATTACTAAGGAAGGTCAAAGAAGAAAGTGGAAAGGAAAGTTTAATGCTGAACATAAAGAAAACAAAATAATGACCACAAGGGATGTACATAAATTCAACCTAGACAATGAAGAAATTATTTGAATCAAGCATTGTTCAGAATGGAGACTACTGTCAAAAAGTCAGAATGGGAAGGGCAGACTAGAAATGGGAAGGGCAGCTGTAATGAAGACATATGTAAAGTAAGTGTGGAGCAGTTGCACCTTCTCTCTGTCACCCATTGGCATTTCTCCATCTTCTTCATATAGCAAACCTATTGCCTCTTTGTAGCTGGAAATCATTTTTTAAAAAAACTTTCTTACAAACCTGAGTTTATTTGGAACTTTAGTCTTTCTGACTTTCTTCCAACAAATATTAGTACTTGTACTCTTTCTTGGGTGATTTACTTCCTCTTTCATGTCCTATTTATGAACCCTTTAAGTTTCCATTCATCTCAAAGCACCTTATTCAGCCACCAATACTTTCCACTTTCTTTCCTATTTGTATGTTTTGTGATTGTGTTGTCAGCATTTCACTTTTAAAACGCTTCCATGCACCATGAGCTCCATTTTCTTTAGGTATTTCTGGCCACAGGGTCTCAGCCAATATTTCCTCAAGTTTACTGAAATTATAAGTGTGTTCTCCAATTCCTGCATCCATTTGATTTTTTTTTTAATGAACAAGAAAAATTGTGTTTTATAGAAAATGCAATCTTCCCTGACGTGTGCATTTTGAACACAATTTCCCTTAATATGCAAAATTTTACATGCAGCTTTCCCTAATGTATGCATTTTTGTGTACAGTTTTCCTCAATAATCCCATTTTTGGCTGCTACAGCTTCACTGTATTTACTTTTTTAAATATAATTTTTGACTCAGGAACTTTATCACAAAATTTTGAGATAAGTATAATCCAGAGGACTACTGGGTTCTAATCCACAAATTAATCTGTAGCATGGAGGATGTGTGAATTTATCAATTTCACCTTAGAAGTGCAGATGTCTCCCCATACAAGGAAACACCTTGTAAAAGATGGTCTCATAAAATTTCTACCATGAGATGAAGATGAGAATGTACAACTATGTCATATGTTTTGTCTTCAAGAGGGTAATCTGTGTGGAAAACCATTAAATAAGGTCCAAACCTGTAACAGCTCCCTGGTTTAATCCTGTTTCTTAATAAGAACCCTCTCCAGTTGGAATTTGTAACCCATTAATTACCTTCTCCTCATTTATATGATAAGTGGTTCATTTTCTTTTATTGTGATTGAAGCCTCTGCCAGTGTTCTAGGAAAGGGGGAGATACAGAGAATGTTTGATTGGATTTCATTGCTGTGGGCCATTTCTTAAATAGGTTACAGGCTGACAAACACAGAAGAAAGGGTCGATATCCATCCTCTGCCTCATTGACAAGCCAATCTTTTCTGTAAACATTTCATCAGTACCTGCCATTTGTATACATACTTGCCACATGGGGACTGAGGGAAAGCTTGGTTTCGTATAGGGTTAGGCAACTATTAAATGAAACAAAACCAATATAATTCAGACAATTCTCTAATAAATTTGCAAATCACCTTTTTTGTTTGCTTTTCTGATTAAAAATACTTAGATCTTTATAAGAATAATTCTGGATGTAAGTAGAATTTGATATCCTTTTCATTTGTTTAACTTGCAACATTTATTATTCAAGAAAACAATAACCTGTACTGGAAATGCATACATCAAATAAGGATGAATTGCCACCTTTTTCAAAAATATATAGTTTGTTTATATATTTTTGATTGATTGATTTATATCCTTTGTCCCACAAATCAGATGCATGACAGTTTATATTTAAACAGAAAAAAGCAAGTAAAACATAAAATGAATAAACATTTACAATATTGACAGCACAATTTTAAAACATGAATAAAATATGAATAAATATACTACAGTATTTACCATGTTAAATACCCTTAAGGGACGATTAACAGAATTCTGCAAATTTATCCTTTGCATACATTTCTTTAATTGTCCACATAGAATTACATAGATTACAATTGCTAAACAGTCAGCATTTTATGGGACCACACAGAAAACCTGTTTTGCAAGGTAGCTAGTACTGAGATCTGAAAAGGATATAAATATCAGTTTCTGACATACATTGTACAGGAAGTGGCCCATTCTTCTAGTCTCCATAGAATCATAATAGCATAGAGTTGGAAGACACAACAAGGGCCATCCAGTCCATTCTGTCATGCAGGAATTCTCAATCAAAGCATCCCTGATAGATGGCCATCCAGCCTCTGTTTAAAGACATCCAAGGAAGGAGACTCCACCACTCTCCAAGGAAGTGTGATCCACTGTTGAACAGCCCTTACTGTCAGGAAGTTCCTCCTAATGTTGAGGTGGAATCTATTCTCCTATAATTTGCATCCATTGCTCCAGGTCCTAGTCTCTGGAGCAGCAGAAAACAAGGTTGCCTTATCCTCAATATGACATCCCTTCAAGTATTTAAACAGGGCTATCATATCACCCCTTAACCTTCTATTCTCCAGGCTAAATATCTCCAGCTCCCTAAGTCGTTCTTCATAGGACATGGTTTCCAGAACCTTCACCATTTTGGTCGCCTTCCTTTGGACATGCTCCAGTTTCTCAATGTCCTTTTTGAATTGTGGTGCCCACAACTGAACACAGTATTCCAGGTGAGGCCTGACCAAAGCAGAATACTGTGGCACTATTACTTCGCTTGATCTAGACACTATACTTCTATTGATGCAGCCTAAAATCGCATTGGCCTTGTTAGCTGCCGCATTGCACTGTTGACTCATGTTCAACTTGTAGTATACTTGGACTCTCAGATCTCTTTCACACGTAGTTTCATTCAGCCAGGTGTCCCCCATCCTATATCTGTGCATTTCATGTTTCCACCCTAAGTGTAGTACCTAACATTTCTCAGTGTTGAAATTCATTTTATTAGCTTTGGCCCAGCTTTCTAATCTATTAAGGTCATTCTGAAGCTTGTTCCTGTCCTTGGGGATATTAGCTACTCTTCCTAATTTGGTGTCATCTGCAAATATCCCCAATTCTGTCATCCAAGTTATTGATAAAGATGGTGAATAGCACTGGGCTTTTCAGTGACTCCACTGGTCACTTCTCTCCAGGATGAAAAGGAGCCATTGTTGAGCACCCTTTGGGTTCGGCTGGTCAACCAATTACAGATCCATGTAACAGTTACATTGTCTAGCCCACATTTCACTAGCTTGTTTGCAAAAATGTCATGGGGAACCCTGTCAAAGGCCTTGCTGAAATCAAGATACACTATATCCACAGCATTCCCTTCATCTAATAAGCTGGTAATTTTTATCAAAAAAAGAGATTAGATTTGTCTGGCATGACTTCTTTCTCTGAAATCCCTATTGATTATGGCATTGCTTTCTAAATGTTCACAGACTGTCTGTTTAATGATCTGCTCTAGAATCTTTCCTGGTATAGATGTCAGACTAACTGGACAATAATTGATGGGATCCTCTTTTTCCCCCTTTTTGAAGATAGGGACAACGTTTGCCCTCCTCCATTCTGCTGGGACTTCTCCTGTTCTCCAGGAGTTTTCAAAGATTATTGCCAATGGCTCTGATATTACATTTGCCAGTTCTTTTAATACCCTTGGATGTAGTTCATCTGGTCCTGGAAACTTATATTCGTTTAGATTAAACAAGTATTCCTGTACTATCTCTTTACTTATTCTGTGCTGAATTTCCCCTGTTCTGTCCTCTGTTCCATTATCCTCAGGTTGAGCACTCTTTGCCTTTTCGTCCTCCCAGTGACCAAAATAAATATCTCACACTTTAAAATTTTAAGCTCTTACCCCAGCAAAGTGGACACAGAAAGCCAGGGTCCTCTTTTGCAACGATGTTCCAGAATTCCTCTACCAGCAAGATCTTCTAGCTCCTCCTCCTCCCTGTAAATTACTGTAAAGTAATTTTTGAAAGTAACTAGAAACCCCTACTCATTAGACTACTAAAGCATTTTCAGTTTCACATTGTTACATTACTTTTCAAAGTAGTTTCTTTCCACTATTTAACCCTTTCCACTATTTAACTATTTAAGAGATTGCTTCCAAGCTCTGGTAGGCAGAAAGGCCAAACCGACTCATAGCTTATCCATTTCATTTGTGATCTGCCAGTTTACTTTTGAACAAAACACATTTTGAAACCAGGACTGAAAAGAGCTGTGTCATAGGTCTGGAGAAAAGGAGATGTTAAAGATGTAATATATTTCTGCAGATTTCTAGACCCTTTGTCAAACTAATACACCAGATTCCATCATCACCAGCTTAAAGACCTACAACTGAGTTGGGGCTTTATGGGCTGATATGTTGGTTTCAAGTTTAACATTATTTTTTATCATTGATTTATTACTGTATCTACACCTATTTTATTATTTTTAATATATTTTGAATTCTTACTTTTCTGCTCAATAACATGGGAAAGTTGACTCTAAAAAGTCTTAATCCTTTAAAAGAATGAATAAAAATAAATTTTAAAATCAAGGGAGGAATTTGAAATTGTGTTGAAAAAGCAACTATGAAAGTTCCCTCAATGGTGAAACCCGCATATAAATTGAATTTTGGTATCTTATAGTGGACAGATATAAGTATGTGGATAAGAGAAATTCTGATAAATGTTAAAATATTTTGTTTGGAGGGACAGTAATTTAAAACAGAAAGATACTTGCCTGAAGACGTCAAGATAGAAGTTATTAGAAGATCTTATAAAGACATTTCTTTGCTTTACTTTAATGTTATATATTTAAAGGGGGGAAAAGGAGAATTTCATTTGTGTTATCTCTTAGAACAAATGTTTAGAATAGTATGCTATCTCAGTTTTAAAATGGTACAATAAGTTAATACAATGCAATGCTATTTATATTAAGTTGCAAATTTGGAATTTTATAAATAACAATAATAATAATAAAAAGAAAGTTCCCTCAATGGATTGTGAAACTGCCAAGAAAAAGTAAGATCAATATGTCTATTGTAATGATGCTTACTGAGAAGCCTGTGCTTCAGGAACACTTTTGTAAAAAATGCAAGCATATACATGTCTTCAGAATATTAAAATGGTGCTGTGAGAAATATTGGGAGAAGGGATGTATGGTAACCATCTTTGCAGAATGACCAAGAAAGGGGAGGAGACAACACTGTCTACACATGCAGTGGAGATGGACCACAGGAAATTTCACCAGCCAAAAATGTGCCAGACCTCTGAATTGTTGAGCCCTGGTGGTGCAGTGGTTAAATGCCTGTACTGCAGCCACTCACTCAAAACCATAAGGTTGCAAGTTCAATACCAGTGAAAGAGCTCAAGCTCAACTCAGGCTTGCATCCTTCCAAGGACGCTAAAATGAATACCCAGATTGTTGGGGGCAATTAGCTTACAGTTGTAAACCGCTTAGACACTGGTAGTTTGGTATGAAGCAGTATATAAATGAAGCTGTTTTGTTTGTTTGTTTTGTTGATAGGATACGATACTTTAGATTACAGAGAAAGACCAATGACTCCCTAGGAGTCGTATTTCAGGAAATACCTATACCATTATCACCAAACTTGGCAATCTCACTGCTCATCCTTAATTCATTCCATGTATGAAAGAATGTTCTTCTTTACAGAGTTCCATGGAGGGCTGCAGAATAATTTTGCTTATAATGAAAAAAGCCTTTTGACACATTCATGCTATATAAATATTATGAATTTTCTTCTATCCTGCATTGTCAATAGCTGAACAAAAGGATTAAACTAGAATAACCAACAATTTATATCAATCACTACTTTGCTGAATGCTTTTTCTTACCTGGAAGTTACCAGGTGATTGTACAAACTCTTTTCTTTCTTAAATATAGCTTCACAAAAACAAGTTGCTATTTCATTCTAAACAAAGACTTCTCATTGATAGGTTTCAGCGTACGAATGAGGAGAGGACTCTGTAACTTTAAAGTTGTGGAGAAGAAATTGCAGGGTATGACATGTAGGAATATAAAAAGAACAATGCTGGATTAGCCTAAAGTCTGTCTAATCCAACATTCTGTTCCCATAGCAGCCACAAACAGGTCATGAATGCAACTGTATTTTCCTCCCACTCTTTAGCAGCTGGTATTGCATTTGATACTGGTGGTAATATAGAGCCATCCTGACTAGCAGCCATTAAAAGCCTTATCAAGTTGATCCTCTTTTACACTGTACAAGTTGGCAGCCATTATTACATCTACATTACAATGAAAGTGAGTTTCATACTTTTGAAAGTGGCTGCAGGCAGCAGCCAGGGATATTTAAATTTTAACTGAGCTGCAAGAAGCAGCCCAGGATATTTAAAATGTTAAGGGCTGCATGAAGCAGCCTGGGAACTTTAAAACTGAAATGGTGCATGCACACAACAATCCTTTCCATTGTAATATTGATTCATTCACTTAATGTGCAGAAAGCAATTGCGCAGTTCTATGGGTTTTATCCTGCATTGTCACGCAAGAGCAAGACTGTGAAAATATTGAGTGCTATAGCACTATTATTCCTTTTTGTTTTCATTACCGCAATTATTGCTGAATTGCCCCCTGTGTGATAATCTCTTTAGGTAGACCCAGTCTATCCTGAATGGAATTTGATGTTGCATTTAGTAACTGTTGTGGTGGCCTCTTGAAGAGAGCAATAGTAGAGAAATCTGCATCTGCTCTGCAGAAATAATCCAGTTTGGCACCACTTCAACTGCCATGGCTCAATGCTATGGAATTCTAGGAACTGTAGTTTGTTGTGGCACCAGAGCTAAATATCTCACAAAACTATAATTCCCAGAATTCTACAGCACTGAGCCATGCAAATTAAAATGGTGTCAAACTGGATTGTTTTGCAGTGTGGATGCAGCCACAGAAAGAATCAGAAAGCACACTTAAATTTATCATTTCCTTTTAGTGGTATAGGATATTAGATTATTATTTTTTTGTATTTATTACTGTGTTGCTCTATATGTTTCTATCAAGCTAGTATGCATTACTTGTAACAGAAAGACTATAAAATATTAGACGCCTACATGGATTTAAAACTAAACAAAAATAAAACACGAGCCCTAATTTTCTCCATTTCCCAGCAAAATAAGCCATCAGTGTTAGACTGTGTAATTGACACCATTGCTTAGGGAACAAACCTATGAATCTTATTAGAGACAAATTCATTACTTTAAATCCACCCTTAGGATGCAGAGCTCATCAATGGAACCTCAGGAGGCTGCAGCTTAGAGGAAGAGATGATTTGAGGCTACAAATCTACAGATTTGCTGTAATTAACCTGAACTAATTATTGTCAGGCATTGGGTCAGACATCCTGTAGAAAGGCATTTCAGTCTAGTTTTGTGGTCTCTCCAGTTTTTATAAAGCTAGTTTTTCACTGAGAAAAAGGAAGTGCAACAGTTCTGGAGCAATATTATTAAAGTTAAGCCAAAACCAGTTTCCACACCAGGACAATGTGGGTTAAAATAATAAATGTACACCTCTTTCTTCAGACAATTTTAGTGTAAATCAGTCGCTTCTGGTGGTTCCAATGTCAGTAGGGCTGTGAAACCACTCCCAGTTTTAATCTGAATTTTAAAAGGAGCTGTCCAAGGTATGAAATCATATCCCTGGAATAGTTGGATTCAAGCCATCAGTGGCTGCTGCATAAGTTTGTACATTCCTTGTACATTTATTATATGTATTACTGTAAGGAGAGGCAATTGAAAGCAGTGTGTGTTTAGTGAACTAGATAGACAGGTGATATAATCCAGATGAATCAAGATGTTTATTAACCTGTTATTAGCCTCTTTGCAGGTGTATTATGAAATATCGGAAACCATGGCCTGTCCAACAAAGCAATGGAAATTTTCAGTCTTTCATTATTTATTTTATTTTATCCATCAAATATACCTCATCGCATCTGATTTTAGGGCATGTCACAAAAATCAGTTGTGACAACTGTAGTTGATAAAAACACACACACATAATTAGTTAATCAGTCATCATTCTGAAGTCTGCAGAGAAAGCAAGGATGCCTCAGTGTGTGGTGGACTCTCCTTCTTTGGAGATCTTTAAACACAGGCTGGATGGATATATTTCAGGAGTGCTTTAGCTGTGTATTTCTCTGCCACAATGCCAACATGGTTGAGAGGGTTTTCAGTCACTCCTCAGCTAGTTACTGTACTTGGTTGCTGCTCCACAGGCGACAAAGGCCTGTTACAGACTGCCAAAATAAAGCTGCTTCAGGTCTCTTTGGAGATATGCTATTTAAATGATGCATGGGTCTTAAGAGTCCGGAGGTCGCGCCAAAGCCACACTCCATTCCTAAGCACTGGAGTGCAGCTTTGGTACCGCTTCCGGATTCTTAGGGTGCATGCATCATTTAAACAGCATACCTCCAAAAAGACCCAAAGCAGCTTTATTTTGGCAGTCTGTAACAGGCCAAAGGGAGCATAGACCAAGATTGGTTACTCTGAATGTGCAGTAGAACAGTAGACCTAATATCAAAAAAAGTGCATGGGGGTGGGCTCTAGAGTTATCACCAAAGAGGAAAGGGGGTGATAGCCCAAAAGGTTTGGGTACCAGTGATATAGACCATCCTCACAGCCAACTCCTTGTAGAACAAATAGCAGTAACCTAACAGGAGTAAGGTGACCAAGCCACAAGCATATGAGGATGTGAGATTTCATTGCTGAAACTCAAAGAAGTTTCCAATATCAGATTTCAGCAGGGAAAAAAAAGTTTTCCCTAGCTTCCTAACACTTTTGTAAATGGAAAATGTGCAGTGGGAACAGATAGCAGATAAATGAAGAAGAAAAAGAGTGGGAGAGAGGGAGAGATAAAACATAGCTGAGAAAAAGAGAAAGAACACTGGATTGTGGGGTAGGATTGGGAAAATGGGTTTCCAACTTCTGTGAAGATGGATACTTATACTTTATTGCTGTTGTTAACTGCCCTTGAATCGACCTTGACTCATGGTGACCCACTGGATGAATCAGAGAATCAGAGAGACCATAGGGGCCATCCAGTTAAACCCCCTATCATGCAGGAACACCGAATCAAAGCACCCCCAACAGATGGCCATTCAGCCTCTGTTTTAAAACCTTCAAAGAATGAGACGCCACCACTGTGAGGTAGTGTGTTGCACTAGAACCATAGAGTTGTTGACTTGAATGGACCTTGATTCATGGTGACTCAGTGGATGAATCAGAGAATCAGAGAGACCACAGGGGCCATCCAGTCTAACTCCATGCCATGCAGGAAATCTATTGGATGAGGGCAAACAAATTGAAGCTTAATCCAGGCAAGACAGAAGTGCTCCTGGTCAGTCAAAAGACGGATCCAGGAATAGGGATTCCACCTGTATTAGATGAGGTTACAATCTCCCAAAAACTCAGATTTGTAGATTGGGGGTACTTCTGGATTTAGCACTGAGCCTGGAAGCCCAGATATCAGTGGTAACCAGGAGTGCTTTCACACAGCTAAAACTTGTGCTCTAGCTGCACCCGTTCCTTGAGAAGTTAGATCTGGCCATGGTGGTACATGCCTTGGTTACATTCCGTCTGGATTACTGTAATGCACTCTATGTGGGGCTACTTTTGAAAGGTGCTCAGAAATTTCAGCTGTTTCAAAGAGCTGCAGTCAGGCTGTTAACTGAAGCTGGCTACAGGGAGCATAGAACTCCCTTCTTGCAACAGCTCCATTGGGTGCCAATCCATTTCTGGGCACAATTCAAAGGGCTGGTTTTGACCTGTAAAGCTCTATATGGCTTGGGTCCAGGCTATTTGAAGGACTGTATCTCCCTGTACAAGCCCTTCAGAGAAGATCATCTGGAGAGGCTCTTCTCTCTGTCCCACCACCCTCTCAGATGCGTTTGGTGGGAACAAGAGAGAGGGCCTTCTCAGTGGCTGCTCCCAAGCTTTGGAACTCCCTCTCTAGAGAGGCCAGAATGACATCATCCTTACTATCCTTCTGACACCAGGTAAAGTCATTCCTGTGCAGTCAGGCCTATTAAGCTGAGAAGGACTAGGTTTTTAATGCTGGGCTATACAAATTTTAATGATTTATATTTTAATATATTATATTTTAATTTATAACTATTTTAATCCTTAAAATTGTTTAATTGGTTTTTAAATTTTATATTTATGTATTTTAATATTTTGTATTGTTTTTAAATTGTATTGTTTTATACTTGTTCACCACCTTGAGTCCCTATATTGGAAGAAAGGCAGAATATAATAATAATAATAATAATAATAATAATAATAATAATAATAATAATAATAATATGCCATAATGTAAGCGTTAATATTCCCATATTAGAGAG
>NC_056527.1:72925724-72970411 GCF_019175285.1 Sceloporus undulatus | reverse complement strand
GTGAGGGCTGATAAGAAAGGACAAGAGGCGAGGCCTTTGTCTGATCCATCTACCTAGTGAATTCAAAGCAGAGTTGAGCCAGGCATTTCCTTTGTCACACTCTTAGCTACTACACTGCTACAAAAGCTCACCTCTGTAAGCTATAGCTAATTAACCATTGGTTCTATTAAGTGGCACACTAACCATTCAAGAAATGATTTTCACTCATGGGAACAGATCTAATAGTTTCATCTAGGTTAAATAATAGAGTAGCCACTTATGCATTGCCAAAAGAGAGAGAGAGAGAGAGAGAGAGAGAGAAGAAATGCATCACCCAAAGACAAGACAAAAGAGCATATGGATGTACACATCCTATCCTATATAAATTTTCTAAAGTGCTGTGTGCTAATTCTTGCAATAATTACTATAATTTAAATAGAATACGTGTCTCACCATAGTGGAACAGACTGATCAGTTTTTCCTGTGTGAATTCTCAGTCTGTTATCAGGAACTAATTATTGGTGGCCAGTCTTAATATCCTCGTTTTCCTTTATGTTTAAACTGGACAGTCCTTCAAACAGAGGCACCTTTAAATAAACACTGCACTGTAAGGTAGGGCATACAACCGATATTGAAAGCAGACATTAAACCTTATAGTAAAGGAAAATAAGAACCTTATCGCACACACAATGTTAAACGTTTTGGGGACTGAAGGAGGACACTCGTGTGCGCGAGCATCCGGCAGAAAACGGAGTTTATCGCACATGAAGACATCCTCCAAGAGGCCCCATTCTGTCCCCCGGTGCGCACCTGTTCCCATCCAGTCCTGACAGGCGCCATATTTTGCTGACAGAAGGTAGTCCATCAGGCAAAAATCACACCCGTCAGGACTGGACACGAACAGGTGCGTGCCAGGGGACGGAATGGGGCCTTTTGGAGGACGTCATTGTGTGCGATAAACTCCGTTTTCTGCCGGATGTGTACACACACGAGCGTCCTCCTTCAGTCCCCAAAACGTTTAAAATTGTGTGTGCGATAAGGTTCTAAGTGTGTTGTTGGAAAACCTGAGAGCATGAAAATGCATACAGCCCTCTTGTATTGCCAATGGACACCACTACAGACTAATTGCTAATATCTCAGAAGTGAGACATAGCTAAAGCAAACCTCTCTGTGACATCATGCTAAATGGTAATTCTATTCCCTCTAGATTTTTTCTGTGCTCTTAATCTCACAACATCTTTCCAAGTCATCAAAATACATTCTCAGCATAATCACAGTGCTGTTAATGTCTTTCTTTGTTTATGCTCCTAAGTAGGTGTTGTATGTTGTCATAGTTTTTAAAGATGCTATATAATTGAAATAATCTGACAACTCAAAAGAATAAAATATTAGAAAAATACATTGTAGATGAATGATCCAACAAGTGGATCCAACAATGCTTCGATCAGCCAGATTAAAATCAATGGGATTTAAATTAGTCATAACTAAGAAGTTCTATTGAGTTTGGAGCCACTGGCAGAAGGGCTCTGATTACAAAAGCTGCTTCCATCCAGTTTTCAAAGACAGCTCACCCTTGCACCACAACTGCATTAGCATGCTTGAGGGCTGGAAGGGCTTCCAAGGGATGATAAGGTGGGGAAGTTCAGTTACAAAACCTGCACATGCCTAAATACACACTCAGTGTGGGACTGCCTTTGGAAACTGTTCAGAAACTTCAACAGGTCCAAAATGTTGTGTCTAGAATGCTGATTGGGACTGGTTAACGGGAACATATAACTCCCTTGTTAAAACAGCTTTTTTGGCTGCTGGTTTGTTTCTGGGCATAATTCAGAATGCTGGTTATGACCTATAAAGCTCTATATGGCTCACACCCAGATTGTCTGAAAGACCGTAACTGTCCATATGAACCTGCCAAAACGTTAAGATCTACAAGGGAAGGTACACCACATCTCAATAAGAAGCTTCCCTGCTTATCCAGTAAAAGAATGCTTGAACGAAAATGTTCTCTCTCACAAGAGAGATTATCAGACGAGGGGAGAAAGGACGGGAGTGAAGTGGATCGCTCCCATCCTTATCCTGTGATTGCACAAAAGTCTTACCATACGTCACACTTATCCTGTCTTTATCCTGTCAATGAAGTAGAATTGTCCTGTCACTTTTGAATAACGTAAACTTCTGTTAATGAAAAATGACAAGAAAATTCTACTTCACTGACAGGATAATGACAGGATAAGTGTACGTTGCATGATAGCCTTTCACGTGATTGCAGAAAATTACACTTCACTGGTGGGATAATTACCACATTAGCTCAACGTTATCTGATAATCTTTCGCGTGATCTGACAAAAGGACAAGAAAAGGATGGAAAAAGGATGTCCTTTTTCCTGTGTGATACTCCAGGGTCACTTGGCAAGGACACAAAAGAAAGAGAGAGCCTTCTCAGTGGCTGCTTCCATCTACTGGAATCCCTTACATGTGAGGCTAGACTGTCCTTCTCCTTGCTTTCTTTTTGCTGGCAGGCATTTTTATTCAAGTAGGCTTTTAATGGGCAAGCGGGGAAAGTTCTTAATTGGGATGTGTGTTTTCTTTATTAACTTTTGTATGGTTTTAAAATGATTTTATTTCTCACCCAGGGTAAAAATACGTTCCCTTTGGGTTACTGTTTGTCTTCACTTCTCTGGGTTTTCCTGGGCCTGATGTCTGGGCTCTACTGGCTAATGGTTATTCCAACTCAGACATCAGAAGGGCTGCCAGGCCCAGGAAAACCCAGAGAAGTGAAGACAAGCAGCCACCCAAAGCGAATGTATTTTTACCATCCATCAAAGGAGTCACAGACAGAATAGGCAAAGTGGTGAGGAAGCACAACCTTCAAATGGTTTACAAACCGACGAAGAAAATCCAGCAAATGCTGCACTCAGCCAAGGACCAGAGACCCTCTCACAGCCACAGGAGTTTACCACATACCATGCAGCTGTGGACAAGTCTACAAAGGGACCACCAAACGCAGTGTGCAAACAAGAATCAAGGAACACAAGAGACACTGCAGACTGGGTCAGCCAGAAAAATCAGCAGTAGCAGAACATGCTACAAACCATCTTGGGCATAAAATACTGTTTGAAAACACTGAAGTTCTGGACCGTGCCAACCACTACCATTGTCAGGATGCACAGGGAAGCCATTGAAATCCACAAACACCTGGACAATTTCAACCGGAAAGAAGAAATCCTTAAAGTGAACAAAATTTGGCTACCAGTCCTGAGGAATAGCAAAATAAGGACTCAGCAAATGCAAATGGTAAACCATCCAGAGTCAGGGCCTTTCCCAGCAGATAGTGATCACCAATTAGCAGACATTAATCCTCTTTTGCATTAGCCTCCCAGCCTGAGGCCAGCGATCAGCACAGAACAATACACATGCAAATCACTCCTGCATTCCCAGGCTCACACAGTATATATACACCCAACTTTTTCCAGGCAGAGCATTCTCTGCAGATACTGGCGAAATGTCAGGAAGAAACTTTTCTGGAACATGGTCACATAGCCCCAAAAACCCACAAAGAACTATGGATGCTGGCCATGAAAGCCTTCAACTTTACAGTTCATATTGTCATTTAATGGCTAAGTGCCCACACATATACAATTGAGTTTTACTCTTTCCTCCAAAGTGAGGAAAACTATAATCTCCACATCTCCCCATCACCATCTAACTCCATGATATACTCATGCTCTCATTACTATCATCTATAGAACTTTAAATACTGTTTGTTTTCTTATATTTAGATTTGTGTATATATTATGGGGAAAATTCTTCTTTTATATTGCATTTTTACAAGTTTTGTAAGAAGATATCTTGATTTTTAATTGCATCCTTCCTGCCACAACATAGGCAGTTGCAGGTAAATAAATGCATCTAAAAATAAACAGATGTTTTTATTAGCTCATCAGACATAACAAATAATAATACTCTGAAATGTTTGGTAAGATTATATTCCCATGATAAAATTCAAACTGGAATAGTCTAAGCTGACATAGGCATGCAAAATACGCATACATTTTTGACTATCTGATCATTCATGCTCATGGAATACATTATGTTTTATTATGCATTTTCTTCTGGGGAGGAATATAAATCATAAAAATTTTTCTATGCTTGCTAAAGGAAATATTCCCGTAGGATGTAAAAATGTTTAAAAGCTCCCTTGTATCCAAAGTTGCTAACAACAAAAATCAGAGACCTGCTTATAGGCAATAATAAATCATACTGCTAGACTAAAACAGTCAAGTGGAAAATGTGTTGTTGGATAAACAATTTTAGCAGAAAAAAGAGACATTTTATAGGGTTGTAAGAATATTTTTTTGCAACACACTTTTATCCTTTTCTCTTTTTTTGCTATCAAAGTAATATTTTCTGTTGAGATTTATGTGTCAATGAAACAGCATTACATGTTAAGAAAAAAAAATTAAGAATAAAATTGTGTTTCATTAGCACTGAACAAATATGATTCATAATTTATCCAAAGAGTTTCATAAAATGAATTGATGCAATCTGATTCAGTGAACTAGTGTAGGGATGCTTTCTAAACTCTTCTCACCCACATTTTGGACTTCCTAAGTATTCCTTTTTGATTCCAAAATTGACCAATATATTAGGAAATTCAAACAAAAATCCATGAAACAGTGATGCCTTTACTGACCAACCAAAATACACAATATACTTGTGTGCTGGCCAAATGGCCGTAATAAAGTTATTATTATTATTACAATATACTTGTTGCAAGCTTCTGAAGCTCCACTGCCTTCTTCATCAAGCAAGATGTTACAAACCAAACAGGATAAAAAAATGGGAGATGTTAGGAAGATGCTTGCATTTTGTTGTTTCTGTCCTTAGTTAAGAGGGTATGAGCAGGGTAAATTTTGCAGGCTGACCCCTCCTGATTCTGGCCATGTGGGAATTGGGAGTTTAACAAAGTCCAGGAAATTTAAATCTATTTGCATATCAATAGGACTTCGGTTGGCCAATAATGGTATCAACATTTGGTGGATGTTTGTTTGAATTTGCTAAATGGCCAACACAGCTACCCCTGCAATATATTAAGATGATTAACATAACTCATATTTAGATTTTACAATTACAGACAAGGATTATTTTATATTTTTTCACATACAGTGTTTAATAGGCTTAAATACCATAAAGGCACCAAATTCTCTCTGATTTTGGAAGCTAAGCCGAGTCAGCCCTGGTTACTACTTGGGTGAATATCAGGAGCTGTAGACTACATTTTGGAGAAATGAACTTGCAAAATCACCTCTGTGTATTCCTTGCTTAAGAAAGTCCAATGAAAAATTTATGGGGAGTCACCATAATAAGTTGACCAGTAAGTTGAAGGCTCACGAGACCACAAGGGCCATTCAGTCCAACCCTATGCCATGCAGGAAGACACAATCAAAGCAACCGCAAAAGACAGCCATCCACCCTCTGTTTAAAAAAACTCCAGAGAAGGAGACCACACAGTGAAGCAGTGTATTCCATTGTTGAACAGCTCTTATCCTCAAAGGGTTCTTCCTAATGCTGAGGTGGACTCTCCTTTTCTGTAGTTTGCATCCATTGCACCATGTCCCAATCTCTGAAGCAGCAGAAAACAAGCTCGCTCCTCCCTCAGTATGACATCACTTCTAATATTTAAACATGGCTATCATGTCACCTATTAATCTTCTCTTCCCCAGGCTAAACATACCCAGCTCCCTAAGTCTCTTCTCATAGGGCATGATTTCCAGTGTCCACTGTTTCCTCTGGACACAATCCAGCTTGTCAACATCCTTCTTGAATTTGTGGGATGTGACTAAAGCATGCAGCACCGAGGCACTCTGTTAGTTTAGGAACATAAAATATGACAATGTATTTGGCATAAAATTATCACAATTGGTATATTAAAAATACAGTATATTCAAACAATTTTAGAAACAGAATTTACTTGAAAAAAATTTGTAACAAATGGAGCAACAATCTCCTGAACTGCACGGTACCTCTTTGGTTTTGCTAATTTATGTGGAACAGACAATTTAAAAAAACACCAAAAAACCAGAAGAAACCATCGACATTAGTAATAAAGAAAATTATTTATATTTCCTCTCCACAGTATCAGACAGACATAAAGCACCCTTCCCAGAAAAGAAGTGAGGGGGAGGGAAATGTGTGGAAGGGAGGCAGGGCTAAGATTCAGTGAATAGACAGGTTATTTAATCAGACTCATTTTCCAAGCTGTAGTTACCAGTATCAATTTCAGTTTCGGTCTCTGCTTCTGCTTCGTTATGTTTGTCATCAACAGTTATCATAGACTTCTATAAACTGGATTGACGCAAGCTTTTCTACCCTTTCACATATCAGTTTATTTAAATTCATTAAATTCATTTAGATTAACCAGGTGTTCCTGTACTACCTCTTTACTTATTCTGTGCTGCATTTCCCCTATTGTGTCCTCTCTTTTAGAATACTAAAAGGAAATGACATTTAATTTGTATGAAATGTTGAGAATTATATTTTGTTTTGTTTGTTTGCTTTTTGCTTAGATAGACAGACAGACAGACAGACAGACAGAGATATAGAGATATGTAAGAAGGGCTGGATTACTCAAAAGAAAACAATTCCAAGTATTCAAATATGCCCCTGTATTATTTGGGAGTCAAAGCCACCATATAAAATACATCCCATTAACTCTGGTGGCTTTGACTCCTAAATTTGAAAAATAAGACAGATTACAGTCATTTTCCAAAGAGAGAAATAGGAAGGAATGGAATAGCAATAGCAACAGCAAGTACATCTCTATACCACGTATCAGTGCACTTAAGCACTCCCTAAGTGGTTTACAAAGTGTAAGCTTGATTGGTGCTTCAAGCCATCCTGGTTAGAATCATTTTTGTGAATCCAGAGACCTGGAGAGAGAGAGAAATACAGCTAAATATAGCTAGAAACCAGGACATTTATCTGGCCACACTATAGCTGGTCCTGTCTACATAGACCAGTTTTGCTCACACATGATAGTCTGCCTATATCTTCCAAGGGAGATACAAGTCCTCAGGACAGCATAAACACGATAAACAAAGCTACCAGCCTTGATGCACTGTGTGAACACAGCAGCCGGTAATACTTTGGGGCAAAATGCATATTTGGGCTGCATAGTCTGATGCACTTCCAAGCTCATATGTTTATGGTGAATCTGGAAATCCTCTTCTCTTACAGTCCAACCTTGCAAGGAACACAGGTCATCTGAGCAGCTGGATGCCTGTCTAATATAGATCTCACATCCAATTTGTGCCAGTGTTTTCTTTTAGAGTTCAGATAAATGTCTGGTAAGACAATATTCTGTACCCTATAAAAGGCTGAATTTATGTGCAAGATGAGTCCAGGAATGGTTCAAAGGATCATATGGTTGGAAAAGAAGGGGCATGTTCTTTTGAGATGAAGAATGTCCCGTGTTCCATATCCTTTTGGAAGGAACTGAAACCACAATATGAACCTCTCTACTGTCCTGTTGCTCTTTGTTGGAAAGAGGTTGAGGATGGGCATTCCTCAACATCTGGGTATCATCTGAAACACATCCAGATCATTCTTCCTGATCTATTGACTCCTTGTTCAGACAGTTTGTCCAGATGTTTGTTTTCACCTGAACATAGTCTGTTGATAGAGAGGCTACACTCTGTCCAAGAGCCCAGAGATGGAATGTCCAGGAAGACTGAAGACTGCAACTGTTTTTTGACTATTCCCATTCCTAATATCTGATTCATGCCCATTTCTCCTCTGGCACAGAGATTGGTCTGTTTGCCCAATGCAGAGGATTGAAGGATATTGTTGACAAATGATGGTATATATCTCATTAGAGGATGAGAAAGTGAAAGCGCCTCTAATGTGAGTGATGTGATTAAGTCCTGTGATAACACTTCTCAATAATCTTTGTCACCCTTTTCTGCATGCATCCAGCTTGTTGATATCTTTTTTTGAATTGTGTTGCCCAGAATTGGACTCAGTACTCCAAGTAATATCTGACCAAAGTGGCACTACTGCTTCCCTTGATTTGGATATTATACCCTGTTGATGCAGCCTGCATAAACATCTGCACACAATAAAATGCATAAAATTTACTGCATTAAACATTGATTCTCTTCATATAGCCCAGGATGAAACAAGCAAAGTACAATGAATTTATTTGAAAAGACTAAATTTTTTACCTTAAAATTCATTGTAGCCTAGTTCATGGGCCCCCCAAACTATGGACCCCAGGTTCAGAACCCTTTTTTCTAGGGCTTCCTCCAGTTCATTCCCTTTTCTCAAATAGTTAATTGTTTTTCACAGACAGCGTTTATATCTCAGGCTTTTACTGCTACAATGATATACTTGTTACTCTTGCATATTTCCCAATGGGTTAAAGAACCTGTATGTGTGTAGTTATTACCATGCTTTAGTTTTTCTCCAAGTTCTGAATGATGTATCGTTTTTAAAAAATCCACCCCTTAATGAAACTTGGCAGACAATCACAAATATAAATCTTTTATGTCCTGCTTTTGATAATTAACTTTTTAAAAAATTCTAATAACATTTCCATTGAAGTCATTTTTTTAATAAACACTTTTCCCCATAAACCATCTTAAAAAGAGATTATACAAGTGGCTTTTAAACAATTAGTCCTTTGAAATATTTAATTGGAGAAGATAAACCTGTAGAAAATCTAATGGAGGCACAGCTCTTCCACACTCAAGATTATCTATCTGTCACCCGGTGACCCATCTCCTTCACACTACGTTTTAATTTTTGTACCAATTATACAGTATATGGATAATTCCTATTAGCATATTTATGGTCATTGCTTCATATTTATTGTCTGCACAACTCATTAATCTTCATCCAGTGTGTGAGGCTGACAGCTCAATCTATTTTGCAATCTTTGGGCGGCAGCCATATCCAAAAAGGGCTTTGTTTCCCTGTAAATAAACTGTGTTTGGGACCAGAGAACAATAGTGCATCATACAGTGATTGACACAAGCCAGGGCTGCTAATCAAAAGTAGATTTTATTACCAGATGAGTCAAGTGCATTATGGGGCCATTGTTCTAGCACTGTCAGGGCAGGAGCGGATGTGGTCAGTCACCTTCTCAAGATGGGTTGATTGTTCTCCAAGATTACACAGAGTTGCCTTATTATCCAGCCCAGACAACAAGGCAGCTCCCCCCAAACAGACACCTTTTGCAGAAACTGCCTGTGCATTGGGCTGATTTAAATTGCTAATGTGTAATCTGTCTAGCACAGATGTGCAATGAATATTGGGATGTTTTGCATGTCAGTTGAGGAGGGTGAAAGATGAGGTGATGATTATTCAATGATAGCTACTGGACATTTGCCAGCGGTTGAGTTCTAGCACTTTCCACTGACACTAATCAGATCGTTTTCCATAGCTTCGTTCCTTTTGTCAGTTTGGTAACCATTCATGTAAGCATATAATACAGTTCTTTCCTCCTCTTCTATTAACATACTTAGTAAAAACATTTTTTGCATTTTAATCTAACTTTAAAAAATTAACTTCCATCTCAGATATGATGGAATATAAGCAAATTATCCACTGTGGTTAGTTTTTGGGGCCTTGGAATATCAATTTCCACTGGGATAGGTTTTTTTAAAAGTACCCCAAGCCTCAATAATAATAATAATAATAATAATAATAATAATAATAATAAATTATTATTATTATTATTATTATTATTATTCTGCTTAATCACTTGGAATCCAAGCAGATTACAACAATAAAATGAGATACAGTTAAAAATTCTAAAAACTGCTATCCCTCCTCACAGTATAAAAACATAGTAATACTAAAAAGAGATTAAACCAGAAAGACATTAAAACAATAGTATAAAATAACAGTTAAAATCAATAGAAGATTTGTAAGAAATGTATAGCAGGGTACAGATAGGATGGAAAAGGGGATGGAGAAAAAGGGTGGTGGTGGGGGGTGGACCTAGTCTGGAAAGGCCTGCCGGAAGAGATCCATCGTAATAGCCTTCTTAAAGATTTCCAATGTGGTAATCTGATGGATCTTGTCCAGCACGTCATTCCAGAGTCCAGAGTGCTGAAAAGGAACGCTGGGTCACTGCTGAAAGTCTAGTCCTTTTTGGTTGAAGCAGATTCTTCCCAGCAGAATGAAGAGTGCGGGGAGGATGATATGGGAGAAGGCGTTCCCACAAGAAATCAGGACTCAAGCCATGTAGGGCTTTAAAGGTATGAAAAGCTTAGTAAAATGTGGGTACATTAACAACAGACAGAGTAATCGTTATGCAAGTGTTTAAGTCTAAACATACACAGCAGTGACAAGCACTATTATGGCACAAAACAATGATAAACAGAGTTATGACTAAAAGAGAAAATCATTCCAGTTTTTTTCCCTATGGCTACATACCAGTTGTACATTGTATTTTGATATTAGGGTTTATGCCTGATTCACCAAGTTCAGCTAATTGCCAAAATTCCAATACAGGTATGTGTTTTTGAGAACTGCAAGATAAATTACAATCGCATAAATAAGACTTTCACTCTTTATTTGCAGGTATGGATTTTAAACAAAATTCCCTGGCACAGTAACACACAAGAACCAAAACAACTTTCAGAAATAGGCAACCGTTTCTTAAACTTGCCGTTCTCACCCATTTAATTCTTGCTTCACTGAATAAAAGGGAGCTCATCCAGCTAAGCTACCAATGCTTTAGCAGATTGCTTCTGTGCTCAAAACTGATTTAAAGTTTTATTAGTGTTTTATGTGGGATATATTACATTAGATATGGATATTTGAGTGTATTAATGGTTCAGGAAACATTCTATGTAGTTAGGATCTCCCATGTATACAACTGAACCAGTTGCAAGGGACACCAACTGAAATGATCATATAAATAAATAATATATATTTAATACCACAGGGTAGTGCAGCCTCTGGAATTGTTGTTGTGTGCCTCCAAGTCATTTTCACCTTAGGGTGATCCTAAGACAAACCTTATGGTGACCTTGAATTGCAGGTTTAGCCATCATTTGTAAGTAAAGAAGGGGGAAATGGTTGAAGAGCAAGACGAGCATAAAAGACATGGTTCTATTCTACAAATATATGTGATAAGAGTGAGAAATAATCACACAGGTTAAATGAAAGACTGTTGCCAGCATAGACCAAGATGAACCTCAATCCACCAAAATCAATAAACCTAATCAGGTCTTTAAAAGGTTGGTGCATTATGTAACAAATGGAAAATGGCAGGTAGAAACAGGTATCTTGCACTGGACAAAAAAAAAAATCTAATTATACTGCAATAAGATTCTTGAATTGCTAGCTTGAAGACTGTTGCATATTTGGACATGGGTTTCATTATGCCCTTGAACTGAAATAACATTTCTATTCTACCTTCCATCATCCATTTCCTATTTTCTGTTTTAACATCCATCTTAAGAAAGAATTTTATTACATTCAATAAAGTAGCCTATTAGTTTGTGCTTTTAGATGACACTAATAAAGGAGCTCTTATCCACTTTCTGTGAGTAGGGCGATCACTCTGGATAGTCTTAACCAGTACCTGGCCAAAGTGTTATATTTGCCAAAGAAGTGTTAATGACTTGGTTGATGTGTCTCCATTTGAAGTGGATTGCAAACTGCTAGGTTGGTGGACTTTATGGACACATTCTTTTGTGAACTTCTGTTGTTGCAAATTTTTAAGATAGATGTTAAATTAAACACAGTATTGTCATTTTCTGCTTTATAGTTGGACTGTAAGACTATAAGCCAGCATGGTGCAGTGGTTTGAGCATTGGACTACAACTCTGAAGACCAGGGTTCAAATCCTCGCTCAGCCATAAAACCCACTGGGTGACCTTAGGCAAGTCATATCTTTGGTCTTGGAGACAAAGGCCAGTCCCCTCTTGCCAAGAAACCCCATGATGGAGTTGCCATAAGTCAAAAATTACTTGAAAGCACATAACAACAACAGCAAATTACTACAACCAGTATCTGTACTAGGGAGGAGATTGGGAATTTTTAACATCCAATAACATTTTGTTCTGGAGAATGAATTCAGTGACTGAGGTATTATTAGTCTTTAACACAGCATGCATCACAAACAATCCCCTTGCACCATCAAAACAGCTTTTGTTCTCCATATAAGATGTGAAGGATGAAATGTCACTTATTTGAAACACTTAATCTTTCCAAGCAATCACATGTAGATTTGTTTTATCTTATCCTGTTCTGTTTTCATAATGCAGCGTTTGACATTGTATTAAGTCATGGAGGCTTGATGTGTGAAGGTGTTCATACATAGCTCCTTAAGAAATCTTCATCAGATCAGACACTATTCCAAATGTCAAGCCCTTCTTTTTTGACAAGCTATTCAAATTGTGTTTGGAAACCAATTCCTAATGTAATATTGGATAATACTGATCACCTAGACAGGAGTAGGGAACTTCAGGCTTCTGGGCCAAATTCAGGCTTCAAGTCTGAATCTAAACCTTGGGGTTCTCCACAATCTTACCCCATTATATCATTCATTGGTAGATTTTGAGATTTTTAATATATGCTTGTTTCTGTCTAAAAAGACTGAAATGCCTCTCCTAAGGCTTAATTAGGAGTCAGTGTGGCATAGTGCTTTGAGTGTTGGACTATGACCCTGGAGACCAGGGTTCAGTTTCCATCTTGGCCATGAAACCAACTGGGTGACCCTGTCATATTCTGACAGCTAGACTGATGTACAGAATGAAATCCTTGAACCAGTGACTGCTACTGAAAGAAAAGAGTTCTTTAACTTTGTATTAGTCAGCCCTTCATATCTATGGGGGCTCCATTCGGGAATCCCTCCCCACAGCAGATGCCAAAAACTACAAGACCTCAAAATCCTGCTGGTTTTAATGATGGCTCTGTGCGTGTGGCCACATGCACTTGCTGCTGGGGTGAATAGGGCAGAGCCATCCACATATATTCAAATCATTGCTTTGCTTTGACACAGCCCCACACTCGTGTCAGGGTATTTCTTTGCAGAGTCGAAGGTGTGCATTGGAAAACGCTTTATTTTGCCTGTTTCACCCCTTAAGTATTCATTCAGTAGCTTCTGCGAATGCTGTCAGTTTTTGTTCCTGAAAACGTATTAGTACAAGGTGGTGAGATCCAAATAACTACCCTCCACTTTCACTTACTGGGGAACTGTATTTTTCTCCCAGCATTCTGATATCATAATGCTGAGAAAAGTACAGAGCTAAGAATCTTGTTGAAACTGCTTATACACTATGCTATGTGGAATAAGAGTGCCATAGGTTACTGCATGTGATATTACTGAGTCAAGCCCTGTATTTTCAACACTGGGCTACAGAAATAATATATGGCAGCTCTGACATGGCTAACATTTTAATTATCTTATTATTTTTAAACAAACAATGTAAGACAAAGTATCATAAAACAAGTTAAATGTTCAAGTATTTCATTACATGCAACAATGAGATCTGGCCATAAAGACAAAAAAAATCCCAACAGGTATATTCAGTGGAATGACATAAGTTTAAGCCGTTCATAGTGGTTTAGTCCACTGATTGTGTAAAAAAAAGGACATCAGAAACCAATATGCTATATAACAACTTTGTTTTTATTGCATTAAGTTATGAATATATTGATATAATTTTTCAGTGAATGCTTCTGATGAAAACTTTTCTAGGACTCTGGTTCTTCCAGCAGCTCCCATTATTCTCTTTAACGCAGGGTCTTTGACAAATTTCTCCATGGCTGCTGAAAACTCGTTTGGACAAGGCTCACACAAGAAACCTGTCACATTGTTTACAATGGATTCCAAAGGTCCCCCGGAATTTACTGCAATGACTGGGCATTTCATGTACATAGCCTCTAAAGGAACTATGCCAAAATGTTCATTACTTGGTGTATACAGCACACAAATACAGCTACTTAGAAGAACTATTTTCTGTTCATCAGAGAATGATCTCAGGAATGTGATCTGCTCTTCAACGTGAAGCTTAGCAGCAAGAGTTTTCAATTCTTCATAATATTCTACATTTTCCTGAACTGCTTCATCATAGCCACCAGCTAAAACCAGGTGAACTTCACTCCATTCCTTAGCATCAAGTCTACTACGAAGGTCATGCAAGGCTTCCAAAGCCAACACTAGATTTTTTTTCTTTTCATACCTATTGATGGAAAGAAACAAGAATCTCCTTTTGGGAACTATGTTAGCTACATCGGCTGAAATGATAGTATCAAATCCATTGAAATTCAAGGAAGGATACAAAACATCTGGATTCACATGAGACAATGATTTGAAGGTTTCTTTGAAAATGCTTGCTGTGAAACAACTGTTGACAAGAATACAGTCAGCCATGCCAGTTGTATACTCTTCCAACCAGTCCAGTGGAGCTCTATAAATACGTTTAATAAATGATTCCCTTTTAGTTAGAAGCTGATCCGGGAAGTGACAATAAAACAAAACCTTCTTGCGGGTCCGGGCTAGACGGAGAACTGGAATGCATGCAGACACCTGAAGAAACAAAAAAGCCAACACAGGAATGAAAACTGCTGCAGTGAATAAGAGGGTCTCGCTTTTATACTGATCAGACTGTTTGGCTCTGCTCTAGTCTTAACTTTCCCAAGACAAACCCTCTTGGTCTGACATACATTAATTCTTTAGATTTGGATAGATACCATTTAGGTCAAAACAGATATAATTTGTTCTCTCAATTATGAGATATGATATAATAGGCATCACTGAAATCTGGTGGGATGACTCTCACGATTGGAATGTAGTAATAGAGGGGTATAACCTTTTTAAGAGAAATACACCAAACAGGAAAGGAGGAGGAATAGCCTTATATGTCAGGGATGTTTATACCTGTGAATTAAGTGGAACTATTTATACCTATGAGGAGATCCATGACATATTCTGTAAGCCAGATGGAGAACAGGGCTCTGTCCTGGGCCCAGTGCTATTCAACATCTTTATAAATGACTTGGAGGACAGAATTATTAAATTTGCAGATGACACCAAACTAGGAGAAGTAGCTAATACCCCAGATAGGATCAAAATTCAAAATGACCTGAATAGATTAGAAAGCTGGGCCAAAGCTAACAAAATGAAATTCAATACAGAGAAATGTAAGGTACTGTAGTTAGTTAGAAAAAATGAAATGCACAGATATAGGATGGGTGACACCTGGCTGAAGGAAACTACGTGTGAAAGGGATCTAAGAGTCCAAGTAGATCACAAGTTGAACATGAGTCAACAGTGCGATGTGGCAGCTAACAAGGCCAATGCGATTTTAGGCTGCATCAATAAAAGTATAGTGTCTAGATCAAGGGAAATAATAGTGCCACTATATTCTGCTCTGGTCAGGCCCCACCTTGAATATTGTGTCCAGTTCTGGGCACCACATTTAAAAAGGATGTTGAAAAACTGGAACATGTCCAAAGGAAGGCGACTAAAATGGTGAAGGGTCTGGAAACCATGTCCTATGAGAAATGACTTAGGGAGCTGGGTATGTTTAGCCTGGAGAAGATAAGGTTAAGAGGTAATATGATAGCTCTGTTTAAATATTTGAAGTGATGTCATATTGAGGAGGGAGCAAGCTTGTTTTCTGTTGCTCCAGAGAAGAAGACCTGGAACAATACAAGCTACAGGAAAAGAGACTCCACCTCAACATTAGGAGGAACTTCCTGACAGTAAGGGCTGTTCGACAGTGGAACAAACTCCCTCAGAATGTGGTGGAGTCTCCTTCTTTGCAGGTTTTTAAGTAGAGGCTGGATGGCCATCTGTCGGGGATGCTTTGATTGAGATTTCCTGCATGGCAGGGGGTTGGACTGGATGGCCCTAGTGGTCTCTTCCAACTCTATGATTCTAAACAGGAAGCAGAACTTATGCTACATTCCCACTCTTTCATATGTCTTTTCCCAGCTCATAGAAAATGTGCTACTGTATTTACTTTGGAAGAAATGGAGGAACCCTTCAGCCATCTTTATTCAGGCCATTCTTAAAGATTACCGCCTTCCCTTCATACTTCTGCATAATTACACTTGTCTCTCCATATTTGCTAGGGTTAGGGGCACAAGAGCCCTGTGAATATGGAAAAACTGCAAATAACAAAAACACTTGAGTTTTTACCTGAGAGGACACCTCTCTAGGAATCTCTAGGTCCTCCAGCGCAACTCTGTGGTCAACGTCCGACAGACACTTACCATAGAACTGCCATGGAGGAGCTACAAAAGCCTAGTGTAGTCGTCTCTCTAGGAATCTCTAGGTCTTTCAGTGCAACGTTCAGCTAAAGTTGACCATAGAGTTGCAGCGGAGCACTTTGGTATTCCTAGAGTACATATTAATAGGGTTGCATGTCCCGGATTCTGCCAGGACATTCAGTTTTGGGCTGTATTGAATGTCCTGGCCAGGTTTCAGGCCCAGTCCCACTGCCACCGCAACCATGTGACAGTGGTGGCCTGCGGGGCCTGCCTGCCTGCCTGGCTAGGCCTCACTGGCCTTGGATGGGGCTCAGGTGGGCCCTCCATCGCCACCTACCAGGCAGGATGGGCCTCAGCCAGCTGACTGGGCCCCGAGGAGCGAAGCCTCTCCTCCAGCGGCAGTGTATCTGCACAGGGGCCAGCCAGCTGCATGAGGCTCCGTGCTGCAGAGCAGGTGGTGGTTGAGGGCCCGCCTGCTCCCCATGGCGGGCACTCTCCTTGGTCTCAGCCAGCTGGCAGTGAGAAACCTTTGCAGGCTGGCTGGGTGCCAAAGAGAGAGGCTGTGGTGGCAAGGCCTTCTCCAGAGGCAGAGAATGCACTGCGCAGTGCATCCTCTGCCTCTGAGAAGGTTTGCTGGCTAGCTGGGACCTGGGGAGAGAGGCTGCAGTGGCAAGGCCTTCTCCAGAGACGGAGAAGGAGCTGTGCAGGTCCTCCGCCTCTGAGAAGACCTTGCTTCCACAGCCTCTCTCTTTGGGGCCTACCTAGCAGGGAAGGCCTTCTCCAGAGGCAGAGGAGCGTCCTCCACCTTGGAGAAGGCTTTGCCACCTAGCTGGGCCCCGAGGAGAGAGAGGCCACGGCGGCAAGACCTTCTCCGAGTCAGAGGACACTCCTCCGCCTCTGAGAAGGCAAGATTTGTTCAGCGGAGGTTTGCCATTGCTTTCCGCAGAGGAGGCTGAGAGAGTGTGACTTGTTTGCGGTCATGTAATAGGCAGGGAAGCAAACCCTGGTCTCCAGAGTCCTAGTCCAACACACAAAGCTACATCCCAAACTTCTATCCAGGACCAGGAAGAATGTCACAATGTCCTCCATTTTGAGCATGAGCGAGTAGCATGAATTTATACGTTGTAAATGTTTGTGTCTCCATTTTTCTTGAGCGCCCTACAATTTGTCCTACATTTTGTGGAAGGTAATTATGGCAACCCTACATATAATCACATCCATGAATGTCAACGCTGCAGATATGGAGGGATGATTGTACTGTCTTGAGCTGCATTGGCACCACTATAACCGCCGTTGCATGGAATTCTGGGAATTGTAGTTTACTCCGACAGAGGAGGCAACTGTTCCTAGGATCCCAGCCCTGAGGCAAGGGCCAGGGAAAGCGTCCGAGAGGGGGCCATTGCAGCCACTGGTCGCAGACGAAGACGTCTGCGCTCTCTCCGCTGAGGAGGAGGACGTGGAGGGCCAGCCAGGCCATGCGGAGGGCCGCGCAGAGGGCACAGCCCCTTCCCAGGATGCTCCGCGGCAGCCAGCCCCCCGCCGTCCTCACGCCCCAGCGGCAGCGCCTCCGCGAAGCAGCGCCGGGGTCGAAGCGGGGCGTCCAGATCTGCACCCGGCAGCCCCGCGAGCGCAGGGCCAGCGCCGCGTCCAACACCAGCCGCTCCGCCCCCGACGAGGCCAGGTCCGGTGTGGAGGAAGAGCACCGCCGGACCTCCTCCCCTCCTCCCCTCATCCGCCGCCATTAGGCAGCTTCCCAGCTTCCCTCGTCGGTGGCGCCAGTGCGCATGCTCCGATCAACGGCCACGTCAGCCTTAGACACGTTCCTCGCGGTGAGGTGGCTAAAGAACTGCCTGTGCGTTTTTAATGTGGCCGCGAATGAGGGAAGAGGAGGAGGAAAAGGAGGAGGAGGGGCGCCCTCAGTGATATGGTGGGAGGGTTGTTTTCTCCCCGCTCACTCTCTTGGCTGTCGAAACGACGCATTCGAGTCAGGCACTAGGGTGGACAGCTCCCTGAGGGGTCCTCCGTTGCGTGGCGAAAGGCCCCCTCTTCTTCTGAGCGCTGAACGTGTCTGTTCTCAGACGAGAGCGAGGGAGGCGTGTGTCAGGGCTTGAAGATGGTGAGAGCGAGCGAATCTGTGTCTGAGGGGCTCACTATTGAATGTGTATTAAGCCTTGTGTCTCACCGGGTCGTTTCCCTTTGCCTTCCAGCCGGACCAAACCCCAGCGCCACCAACGTCGCGCCTCCCCGCCTCCCCCAGCAAAGCCGTCGCCCCGAGGGCCGCCGGATCCACCGTTCGGCAGAGGTAGGCAGGCAGCAGCGGGACAGGGACCGAGGGACCAGTGGGGGAACGCAGACCCCAACGCCGCCCAGGAGAAAGGAATCGGAACATGGTTTCTCTGCACCCAGGAGCCGGCCCAGAGCAGAGAGAGAGAAACCGTTCGCGTTCTGCAGAACCAAGTGGCCCCCAGACTGTGCCCTTTAAGAGCTCCTGGACTTCAGCCCCAGCATCCACAGGCTATGTCCATCGTGGCTGAGGATTCTGGGAACTGGAGTCTCGGAAAGGGCACAGTTTGGGGACCGCTGTAAGCGAACTGGCACAACTCTTTGTTTTTGTGTTGTTTGTTTGTTAAGCCGTCTACAAGTAAAGGGTGCAATGAGGGAAGCCTTTTGTATTTGGCTCTTGTTGATTTGAACTGTTGTGTTGTTTGTTGTGTGTGCCTTCAAGTCGTGTGCTTTAAAGGCCAGGGCCAAGGCTGGGTAACAAATATGTTCAGTTGTAGATGTTGTCGTAGTTAATTCGTGGGTATGTTTGTATGCCTTCAAGTCGTTTCTGACTTATGGTGCCCCTAAGGTGAACCTCTCAAGGGGGATCTGAATCTTGCTGTCGTGTCCAAACCTTGGCCTGTTACAGACAGCCAAATAAGCTGCTTGAGTCACAGTGAGGGATGGTGTTTCAATGATGCATGGGTCCTAGAGTCCAGAGCGCACCAAAGCCATGCTCCAGACTGGAACGTGGCTTTGGTGTGGCTTCGGACTCTTAGGATGCTTGCATCATTAAACACCATACCTCCACTGTGACTCAAAGCAGCTTTCATTTTGGCGTCGGTACAGGCCATAGATCTGAATCCTTGGTCGGAATCCTTGGTCTGAAGCTTTGTTCCGAGGGGATTTACTGTCACCTTCCTCTGAGGCTGAGAGCATGTGAGTTGCCCAGTGGGTTTCCATGTCCAAATTGGGCACCACCCCTGGTCTCCAGTGTCACAGTCTAACCACACTCCAACCATGTGCCAGCTGCCTCTCACTGAGTTTGAATTAGGGTTTGCCTTTGCAGAAAAAATGCCAGCTGTGGACAAGGAGCGCCGGCCGCACGACTTCTGCGGAACCGGAGGGGGATTTGGAGGTTCTATACAGAAGACTCCCCGGCCTCAAGTGTAATAAGTACAAATAGGCCAGTAGATGGGCGTATTTATTGCCATGACTCTTTGAATCTAATAGAGGCCTGTTACAGACTGCCAAAATAAGCTGCTTGGGGTCTCTTTGAGGGATGCTGTTTAAATGATGCATGCATCCAAGAATCCAGAACTGCACAAAGCTGCCACTCCATGCTTAGGAATGGATGTGGCTTTGCCGCAACTCCGGACTCTTAAGACCAGGCCATCATTTAATAGCAGCCTAAAGAGACCAACAGCTTTATTTGGCAGACTAACAGGCAGCAGAGTTTATTGGAGTGGACATCTTTTAATATTTGCAAGAGTAGCTATTTTTACTACAAATCCACAGGTCGGAGCAAAATTAGGGATATTTGATGAGCATATTAAGAAAGGGCAGTAAAGAAAAATAATTGACGGGAAAACCCTCATAATTTTGTTTTGGCTCCCATAATTTGCAACTTTTATTGCAGCATTGCTGGGAGAAATCATTCAGATTTTTGACATGCCACACAACTTCTATTCGCACGAAAGCCCTGTAGAATATAGGGGGAAGTTTTCTTTTAGGTTGTTGTTTTTTTGTTTAAGGCCCCTTTCAGTTTTATTACAGTGGACTTAGGAATCACTGATAATTATTTTTAAATTATAATGGCTGGACATAGCCCTGTTTTGTGGGTGGAAGAAAAAGCATAGAAAATAATGTGGTTATATCATGCCTAGCCCCAAAGGCAGATGAAGGGCCCTCCCTCCATCCTGGCCTTGCAAGGATAAAAAAGAGATAGGCACAGTTCATTATACCTAATCCGAGAAGGAGATAGATCCTCCCTCATTCAGCTGCCCACATCCTGCCTCAGAGGCAGAAAAGAACCGGCAGTATCTACTGGACTTGATCCCCCTTCTCCACTGCCATGCCTAGTTTATTCAAGTCCTTATCCAAACAGTATCCCCAGTGCTTTTAACCAGTCTTCTCAGTTGAATTTCCAGCTCCATGGCTTTTTTGGTTTTTTTCAGGATTCTAGACTTCTCTTTCCCCCTGTGTTCTGAACTCTGTACTTGATTTTTGTTTTTCTCTTCCCAACTCCAAGCAACAGACTGAGTGGTTTCCTTGTTTCTGCCTGTCACTACTTTTCAGTTTAATCAGGTAAATTTTATGGCCCTGATCCTCCCCCCCGACTTTTTTAATATTAGCTTAATTTTCACACTTCTGCTTCAGTTTTTAACTTCCTGATTCATGCCTTAACCGAACTGACTGAAAATGACTAGCATTTGGGGGGGGGGGGGGATAATTAGCTGCAGTTTTCAGTACAATAAAAAGCAAACTAAATTCAAAATGGAAACAGTGCTGCTCCTTCAGAAATACTGCCCCTGGAGTAAATGAAGTAGTTTTTAAGACATAGTATTTACCTTATACTAATATTTATATGGAACTAGGAATTCTCTAATCTGCATGGTTAATGAGGATGGTAACACTCTGTACCCTGTAAACCAGACTTCTCCAACTGGTGCCCTTCCAGATGTCGGATTTCAACTGCCATAATTTTCTGATGTTTAGCTCTCCAAGGCTGGTTTTGATGGCAACATAGTCCGAGAGCCCTTCTGCAGTGAGGAGGGAGGATCAACCTCTCTTCTGGCCCTCTTGTATTCTGCTGCCAGGGAACACTCACCACTTGATTTTTGCCTATATCTGGATGGGGTAGTCCCTTCCTAGGGCCAGGTACAATCTGGGAGAGCTTGTTGGATTTGTGTGGTGTTTGTGTAGAACAGATTGCATTAGTGTTTCAAGAGTGCTTTTCATCAGAAAACAGTTTCTACAGCTGGAGTTGCTAAAGAAGATGGCCAAGGATCGAACACTGCCTGGTTTGTTCACGTTAAGGTATAACAGTGCACTTCATGTAGGGATGTGTCCTTGAAGAAGATTTCAACTGCAAGTGTTACAGAGTTAGAGATGCAATGGTCCTAAAAACCAGCAGGAATTTTGGAAACCCTCTGTCATGCTTTAGGATTGTTTTGGTTTTTTGTGCTCCCTTTTTCATTGTGGGTCGTCATTCATGGGATGCAACACTAGGATACTGTAGGATTTCAGCACATAGAACACATTATAGCGTGTCTAATAGTCGTACACTATTTATAACTTGTAGGCTAAATTCAGTGCAATGTAACCCACATAATTGTGTGTGCCACCTGCAGCATGTGGATGTATCAAAATATTAGAAAACTGTGTAAAACCCACGTTTTGGTTTACAGCAGGACCTGCTAGGCGGGCAAGTAGAAGTGATAGGCTTCACATAGTGGTCTCTCAGCTTGTGGAACTCTTTTGTGTTTACATCAGGAATGTGGTAATCTGGGTACATGCAGCTTAATTCAGCCTGTCATGGGTACATTAACTTCTTTCCTTCCTCTGTTTCCCACTGATTTAATACAGATCTGCTTTAGGAAATACACTCCTCCCTTTAGGGAAAAGATTTTAGCTGCCATGATTTCTAATTAATTTTTCTAATTAATCTAAGATTGTAATTAATCACATTTTGTGATACTGAAGTCTTTGGCAATTATGCCTTTATGATAAGTACTGTTGCTTAGTATTAACTGCTTGTGCTTTCATCTTATTAGTTATCTAGACATATAGAGGCAGAAATTCATTATAAAAATATCTTCAACAAAAGTTTGTATTTATATGTGGTTATAGAAAAGCAGGTCTTTACCTTTCTAATATCTCTTCTTTTTTTCTCTAACTTCAGGGGCCCTGTTCCGTTTTCGTGTTATGAGTCTTCTCTTTATTGCATCTTGTTATATGTTGCACATCTGGGGTAAAATATACTCGGTCAATAGACACTCTGTTTCCCATTTGCCAGCTTGAAAAACTACAACTTGGACCAAAATCGGGTAGAAAATTCGGTAGTGTATCTTCTCAATGAAACTATTAAGAAGTTTTTCTGATTCTGATTTGATATTTCGGTTAAATGGACTTGTACTTCGCTAAGTAAGATTTTTGGTTCTTTCCTATCAGACATTCTCCAGGTTGTATAGCTAAACGCAAATTGCAATTAATTTCATTAAAATATCTACATAAGTGAAGCTATGTAGTGTGTTTTTTTAAAAACCTTTGTGTCATTTTCTATGACATTTTAAAGAGGTGCTAGAATGATTTTAAACAAAAGTTCTGTGTGGATTAAAAATAAACTACAACAATGCATGGTCGCGGCGTTTGAAAAGTATAGCAGTGTTGTCAGGACAGTTCAAACTAATTTCCTGAATATAGAAGATCATACAGATATAAAGTACGCCCTCCCCTATGCGGGGATCCATGGGCATGCGCCCCCACTACTTTTTCCAGGGTGTGCAACTGGCTCATCCGGTGCAGCATCAGCATATGCTGAAGCCATGTACGGCACGCCCCGTAAAACATGGTGCGTGTATTCATGTTTCTCCAAATACTGGTTTTTTTTTTCAGAGGTCCACTCTAGTTCATTGTTTGCTGGAATGGCAAATGTTATAAACACTTACAGGTTGAGTCTCATTTATTTGGAATTCCAAATCTAAAATAGTCCAAAATTATAACCCAGTTATATAGTGATGTTTTTTTTTCTCCCCTTTTACCTTGTTTTTTGGGGCCATTCAGACTACACTTTACCCGGATCAGAAATATTGCCCAAATCTCCCACAAGTGAATCAGAGGCATGCACAAGCGTTTCGTGTCAAATGCCCCTTAGCGTGGTCATTTGCAACGGGCAAAAGCCTGGGTTCGCCAATAATGAACTTGCCCCCGATCATGATGGGCCAAGTCAGGGGGATTTAGGTCAGAGGGAGGGCAGAGGGTGAGCATTCCCTCCCCTCATCGGGCAAAGGAGGAGGAGGAGGAAAGAGTCAGAGGAGGAAGGATGGAAAAAGGAATCTGACAGGAGGCAAAAGGGGGATCGGGGTAACTGACGGGGGCTGCAAAGGGCAGTCAGAGGGAGGGCAGAGGGGGGAACGGGAGAAAGTGACGGAGGAGGAGGATGAAGGAGCCGGGGGAAGAAGGCGGGCAGGGAGTGCATTCTATAATGGAGCAGGAGAGGCGAAGAAGAGGCAGGAGGAAGGCAGTCCAGGGCAGGTCAGAAGGACAGCAAACTAAGCCCTGCTCTCCAGCAGGGACCTTTCCCTTTTATTTTTTATTTTAAAATTATTTGGCAAAAAAAATGTGCAATGTACATAACTAGAGTCCCAGTTGACTGAGTCTTTAACAGAGGCCCCACAGGGGCTTACACGGGTGTTAAAACAGCGGAAGCCCAAGTCTTGTTCATGCCTCCTTAAGACTTTCCAGTATGGACACTGAAGGCCCTGCTGCAGTCACCTGCAACACTTGTGGGATGTTTGTAATCTTGCTAGAGATTTGGGAACTTCACCTGCAATAAGTGCAAGTTGGTGGCCCGTTTAGAAGTGAAAGTACAGCAGTTGGAGGCCCAGGTAGCTACACTTCAGCATCATAGGGAGCAAGAGGTTTTCCTGACCAGAACTGACAGGGACACACAGAAGAGGTTGCTGGGAGGAGGAGGTCACTTCACAACTACAGAAATAGATGGTTGGAGGAAAGTCACAAACAGAAAGAGGAAAAGCAGGATACGTTCTGGGAAACTGCAGCTGCAGAATCAATTTGAATCTATTTTCAAGGATATAGAGGAAGAGCAGCAGGAACAAGACTTCAGGGACAGAGCAGGGGTCCCTGGAGTACCCCAAAGGGACCAGTCGCTGCTAAAGCCTCGGAGGAGGTGTCTGTGTGGTCGTGGGGGACTCCTGCTGAGAGGCACTGAACCAGTGGTTTTGCAGACCTGACAAGATATATCGGGAGGTGTGCTGTCTCCCTGGGCAAAGATCCTTGATGTGACAGAGAGGCTGACAAGACTTGTCAAGCCCACTGACCATTATCCTCTTTTTATATATATTATTCATGTGGGAACCAATGATACTGCAAGGCACAGCCTTCAGAACATAATGAGGGATTATGAGGATTTGGGTAGGAAGTTGAAAGAGGTGGATGCACAGGTTGTCACTCCTCCCAGTTGAAGGGCATGGTTCAGGAAGGGAGAAAAATAGCAGATGTAAACAACTGGCTTCGTAGATGGTGCGTCAAGAACGGTTTGGATTCTGGATCATGGACTGAGATCCATGAGGAAGGACTCGGCAAGGATGGGTTGCATCTCACGCCAGTTGGAAGAAACGTTGTTGCCAATATCCAAGAATTGGATCAGGAGGGCTTTAACTGAGTTAATATGGAGGAGGGAGCCAGCAGGGATGGAGAAAATAGCCAAACTGTCATAGAGGGAAAAGACAAAACAGTGCAAGACCCAAGAGTGGGAGAAAAAATGTTTGCACAGACAGCAAGTAAGGGAACACATGGTCTTAATGTATCTACACTAAGCACAGAGTATGGGAAATAGGCAGAGGAACTCGAATCCTAGTGCAACAAAGCAAATAGGATATATGGGCCTCACTGAACCTGGTGGGATGATCTCATAATGGAATGTAGAAATGAGGGGTATAACTGTTTCAGAGAAATAGGCCAAAACAGGAAAGGAGGGAATAGCCTTATATGTCAGGGAATTTACACACAGTGAAGAGATCCAGGACATCAATCCTGGAAGCCAGGTGGAGAGCACCTGGATAAAAATTAAAGGAGAAACAACAAGGTTGTTATTGTAGGAGCGTACTACAGACCCCCAAGTGACTGGGAATTGGATGATGCTTTTTCTAGAACAGATGACACACACTCAGAAAGGAAGATGTAGTAGTAAGTGGTGACTTCAACTATCATGATATTTGCTGGAATACAAAATCAGCCAAATCCTCAAGGTCTAGCAAATTCCTCACTTGCCTTGGAGACAGTTCATGTCAAAAAGGCGGAAGAGGCAACAAGGGGGTCAGCTATTTTGGATCTGATCCTAACCAACAGGGATACTGGTTAATGGGGTGCAGGTGGTGGATCCTCAGGTGGAAGTGACCATGTTCTCCTGGAGTTTGTAATACAGTGGAAAGGAGAAGCCAGGCATAGTCCAGACACGCATTCTAGACTTTAGAGAGCGGATTTCAGTAAACTTAGAGAAACACGGGGGGTGATCCCATGGCCAGAATACTAAAAGAGGAGGGAGTTCAAGACGGATGGACTTTCTCAAAAGGGAGATACTGAAGGCACAATTTCAACAGTTTCCAATGAGGAAGAAAAATGGAGATATTCAAGAATCCAGGATGGATGACTAAGGAACTTTCAGCTGAGCTAAATTTTAAACGGGACATGTATAAGAAATGAAAAATGAGGAAATCACCAAAGAGGAATTCAAACAAATAGCAAGCACATGTAGGGGTAAAGTCAGAAAAGCTAAAGAACAGAATGAACTCAGGCTTGCGAGAGAGGTTAAAAACAATAAAAAGGGCTTTTTGTGGATATGTCACAAGCAAAAGGGAAGAAGGAGGAACGATAGGCCCCTCCGTGGAGAAAGACAGCAAAATGCTAACAGAAGACAGAGAAAAGGCAGAATACTCAACACCTTCTTTGCCTCAGTCTTCTCAGAAAAGGCAAGGGTGCTCAACCTGAGGATAATGGAGCAGAGGACAGAATAAGGGAATTTCAGCACAGAAAATAAAAGAGATAGTAGAGGAATACCTTGTTAATCTATATGAATTAGGTCTCCAGGACCAGATGAACTCCATCCAAGGGTATAAAAGGACTGGCAAATGTAATATCAGAGCCATTGGCAATAATCTTTGAAACTCCGGGAGAACAGGAGAAGTGCCAGCGACGAGGAGGGCAAACGTTGTCCCCATCTTCAAAAAGGAAAAAAAAAGAGGATCCAAACAATTATCGTCCGGTTAGTCTGACATCTATACCAGGAAAGATTCTAGAGCAGATCATTAAACAGAGAGTCTGAACATCCAAAAAGCATAATCACAAAAAGGCAACATGGGTTTCAGAGAAACAAGTCATGCCAGACAAACCTGATTTCTTTCTTTGATAAAATTACCAGCTTGGTAGATGAAGGGAATGCTGTGGATATAGTATATCTTGATTTCAGTAAGGCTTTTGACAGGGTTCCCCATGACATTCTTGCAAACAAACTTGTAAAATGTGAGCTAGACAAGGCAACTGTTACATGGATTTGTAATTGGTTGACTGACCGAAGCCAAAGGGTGCTCAACAATGGCTCCTTTTCATCCTGGAGAGAAGTGACCAGTGGGGTCCCACAGGGCTCTGTCCTGGGCCCGGTGCTATTCAACATTTTTATCAATGACTTGGAAGACAAAATTGGGGGCATATTTATCAAATTTGCAGATGACACCAAATTAGGAGGAGTAGCTAATACTCCAGAGGACAGGATCAAAATTCAAGATGACCTGAATAGACTAGAAAGCTGGGCCAAAGCTAACAAAATGAAATTCAACAGGGAGAAATGTAAGGTACTGCACTTAGGGCGGAAAAATAAAATGCAAAGGTATAGGATGGACGACACCTGGCTGAATGAAACTACATGTGAAAGGGATCTAGGAGTCCAAGTAGACCATAAGTTGAACATGAGTCAACAGTGCGATGCGGCAGCTAACAAGGCCAATGTGATTTTAGGTTGCATCAATAGAAGTATAGTGTCTAGTTCAAGGGAAGTAATAGTGCCACTATAGTCTGCTCTGGTCAGGCCCCACCTGGAATATTGTGTCCAGTTCTGGGCACCACAATTTAAAAAGGATGTGGAAAAACTGGAACATGTCCAAAGGAGAGCGACTAAAATGGTGACGGGTCTGGAAGCCATGCCCTACAAGGAATGACTTAGGGAGCTGGGGATGTTTAGCCTGGAGAAGAGAAGGTCAAGAGGTGATATGATAGCCCTGTTTAAATATTTGAAGGGATGTCATATTGGGGAGCAAGCTTGTTTTCTGCTGCTCCAGAGACTAGGACCCGGAACAATGGATGCAAGCTACAGGAAAAGAGATTCCACCTCAACATTAGGAAGAACTTCCTGACAGTAAGGGCTGTTCGACAATGGAATGCACTCCCTCGGAGGGTGATAGAGTCTCCTTCCTTGGAGGTCTTTAAACAGAGGCTGGATGGCCATCTGTCGGGGATGCTTTGATTGTGATTTCCTGCATGGCAGGGGGTTGGACTGGACGGCCCTTGCGGTCTCTTCCAACTCTATTATTCTATGATTGTACGAGAGGAAGGCCACATGCTAGATGGATGTACTCTATTAAGGAGATCATGAGTATGAATTTGCTGGACCTGAGCAGAGCAGTGGAACATAGAGTGTCTTAGAGAGGTCTCATCTATAGGGTCACAATGGGTCGAGATCGACTTAAGGGTGGATAACAACAACAACATCTTCTGGGTAAAAGCTTGAAGTAAATGGGCCAGAATGGGGCATTTTTGAGAGAGATTCATGCTAAAAGCACTGTGATATGTTGTGAATGCTTGAGAGCTGGAGTTTTTCAAATATTATGTTTTTATAAACCTTTTAATACCTAAAAAGTATCTAGAACAGAATATTTATTTATTTATTTAGAATATTTATACACTACACTTCAGCCACAAAGGCTCTCAGAGCGATTACAGATTGTTAATTTGAAAGTTTTCTGTCCTCACATTTACAATCTAAAAAGGCATGACACAAAAGGAGAAGGGAATGGCAGCAGGTTAGGGGATCAAGTTGAGCAGACACTGCTGGTTCTTCTCTTCCTCTAAGGCCAGGGTGATGGAAGTTGGAATGGAGGGCCCCTCCACATAGTCCCAAGGCAACTGATGAACCATTTGTCATCTCACTGTATTTCTTGATTGGAGCTACATCTTCTAAAAGGAGAAAAAACAGAGAACCCAAACAATTACTGCTCTGTTAGCCTGACATCAGTACCAGAGAAGATTCTAGAGCAGATATGTATGCAGAGCAAATCAAGCCTGAATTCTTCCAAGAAGCCAAGATGAGGAAACAGAGACTGTTGCAATCGCGACATATCATAAGAAGGAATGACTCATTAGAAAAGAAAAAGATACACAAAGGCAGAATGACTCAACACCTTCTTTGCCTCAGTCTTCTCAGAAAAGGAAAAGGGTGCTGAACTTAAGGAAAATGGAGCAGAGGACACAATAGGGCAAACACAGCACAGTATAAGTAAAGAATACTTATACAGGAATAATACAGGAATACCTGGTTAATCTAAATGAATTTAAGTCTCCGGGACCAGATGAACTACATCCAAGATTATTAAAAGAACTGGCAAATGTAATCTCAGAGCTATTGGCAATAATATATGAGAACTCCTAGAGAACAGGAGAAGTCTCAACAGACTGGAGGAGGGGAAATGTTGTCTCCATCTTAAAAAAGGGGAAAAAAGAGGATCCCAACAATTATCACCAACTACTAGGAAAGATTCTAGAGCAGATAATTAAACAGAGAGTCTGCGAACATTTACAAGGAAATGCCATAATCACAAAAAGTCAACATGGGTTTCAAAGAAACAGGTCATGCCAGACAAATTTGATCTCTCTCTTCTCTTCTCTCTCTCTCTCTTTTTTTTTTTTTTTGATAAAATTACCAGCTTGTTAGATGAAGGGAATGCTGTGGATATAGTATATCTTGATTTCAGTAAGGCCTTTGACAAAGTTCTCCATGACATTCTTGCAAACAAGCTTGTAAAATGCGAGCTAGACAAGGTAACTGTTACATGAATTTGTAATTGGTTGACTGGCTGAACCAAAAGGGTGCTCAAAAATGGTTCTGTTTCATCCTGGAGAAAAGCGACCAGTGGAGTGCTACAGAGTTCTGTCCTGGGCCCAGTGCTAGTCAGGATCTTTATCAATGACTTGTATGACAGAATTGGGGGCATACTTATCAAATTTGCAGATGACACCAAATTTGGAGGAGTGACTAATACCCCAGAGATAGGATCAAAATTCAAAATGACTTTAATAGATTAGAAAGCTGGGCCAATAACAAAATGAATTCCAACATGGAGAAATGCAAAGTACTTTATTTAGGGCAAAAAAAAAAAATTAAATGCATAGATAAATATGGGAGACACCTGGCTGAATGAGACTACATGTGAAAGGGATCTAGGAGTCTAAGTATACCATAAGTTGAACATGAGTCAACAGTGCGATGTGGCAGCTAAAAAGGCGAATGAAATTCTAGGCTTCATGAATAGAAGTATAGTGTCTAGTTCAAGGGAAGTAATAGTGGCACTATTCTGCTTTGTCCAGGCCTAACCTAGAATACTGTGTCCAGTTCTGGGCACCAAAGTTCAAAAAGAATTTTGATAACTTGTAGTGCGTCCAGAGGAAGGCGACTAAAATGGTGAAGTGTCTGGAAATCATGCCATATGAGGAGAGGCTTAGGGAACTGAGCATGTTTAGCCTGGAGAAGAGCTGGTTAAGAGATGGTATGATAGCACTGTATAAGTATTTGAACATGTCACACTGAGGCTAGAGCAAGCTTGTTTTCTGCTGCTCCAGAGAACAGGATCCGGAACAATGGACGCAAGCTACAGGAAAAGAGATTCCACCTCAACATTAAGAGGAATTTCTTGGCAGTAAGGGCTGTTCGACAGTGGAACACACTCCCTCAGAGAATGTGGTGGAGCCTCCTTCTTTGGAGGTTTTTAAACAGAGGCTGGATGACCATCTCTCGGGAGTGCTATGATTGTGTGTTCCTGCATGGTACAGGGTTGGACTGGATGGTCCTTGTGGTCTCTTCCAACTCTATGATTCAGTGATTCCATTAAAACCAAACTTTATGAAGACCTCCTGGACAATAAGATATAGCCTGAAGAGGAAGAGCCCTCCCCTCCCTCCTTCCAACTGTCATCTTCTGGCCTGGAAGGGAGTGAAAGGACAGGCCTAACGCCATTGGGCCCTACCTCAATTAAGAAGAAGAGCCCTCCCTCCAGTCCATCTGTCTTGGTCCAGGCCTCAGAGGGAGAGAAGAATGCTGGACCTGATTCTCTCCCCCCATCACCATTCCCTTCTCCTTTTGTGTCGTGTCTTTTTAGATTGTAAGCCTGAGGGCAGGGAACTGTCTGTTATTCCCTCTGTTGTAAGCTGCCCGGGTTCCCAGTGATTGGGCGGCATATAAATAAATCCTATTATTATTATTATTATTATTATTATTATTATTATTATTATTATTTGAGACAGGAACAGACTGCCCTGGAAGATGATTGGGCCCCTTTCATCTCTACAGTTCTATTGACTCTCCTGTGTTAGAGATTTTTTAACAAAAATTGGATGTCCATCTGTAAGAATCTTTTACCCATGGATTTCCTTCAAAGGTATGAAGATAGACTAGATGTCCCATGGGTATCCTTCAGACTTTTCAGTTCTATGATTCTAAACAAAGACTGCCTTAGGCCACATGTAGCAAACTTGAGGCTGGAACTGTTTTGTATTATACTAGAACTCTAATATGTTTCATCGTCTTAAACAAAAATGAAAAACAAAAAGTAACCTTGCTTACACATTAAGCCTGAACAGAATATGCAATCCTTGAGTAGGAGACAGGGGGCCACATGTATTCTGGCTTCATCCCATGCAACTCAGCCCAATCCACCCCCTCACTGTACTGAGATGCAAGATTAGAATAGGGGTTCCATTTCTCTAATCATGAACACAAACATTGCTCCTGCTTAGACCTTACTACTAAATGTGGCAAGATCAGAATTGAGGGGCAGGAGAGATGGAGCACACTGGAGCACATCAAGCTTGGCTAGGAGTGGTTTGTGACCCTATTTCAAGTATTAGCATGAATAGAGAAATAGAATTAAAGAATTCTAAATCCAGCAGTTTGGTTTGAATACTGAGCTATACTTATCCTACATACCCTATCACATATTTATTTTATTATTATAATTTAGGGTGCAGGGGAATAATTTTCTTGCTACGGTTGTTGAACAACTGGGAGTCAGAAATTCTTGCTGATCTATTGCAAAATATCCAGAGATCAACCAGTAAATCCAGGTCTACTTTCTTCTCACTCCAGGCCTTGGCAGTTCATATTTCTAAGCAATAGGTGGTCATGTTTACCTTCTTCACACCCTGGTAGTGCTCAAATCAAAATAATCCTTCCACAAACTGCTATTTCATCCACAGGAGAAAAAACATGAGGAGACTGGGGGTTTAAACTATTATCCCGGGAAAGTCACATGGACGCAGGTAGATTTTCACACATATAATGATTAAAGAGGGCTTATCCTGGAAATAACCAGTTAATAACCAGCAACAAATAATTCACAGTGTTTCCCTGTGAATTATTTGTTGCTGGTTAATACCTAGTTATTGCCAGGATAAGTTCTCTTTAATTATGACATCGTGTGAAAATGTTCAGCGCGATCGTGAGACTTTCCTGAGATGACAGTTTAAGCCCCCGATTTCCCCCATGTGACGAAGTCCTATGTTTCCTTCATTCAGACACTCAGCTAATCTAAGGTGATCAAGTCAAGAACCTGGGAATAACAAGTTAAAAACTCAATGAACCAAAAACAAATTAGTTTTTGGCAACAAGGGTGTAGCAAAGTGGCATTCCAAAGTAACATAACAAGAGAGAATGAGAATTATTTTACTGATGTGATGAATAACATTTCCTTGTTTCTTTTCTAAGTAATCTTTTAAAAATATTTTCAAATGCATTTTATAAGGAAGGTTTTCAAGTTCTACACCATTCCTTTCTCAATCCTGTTTTTTTTGAAAAAGGAACAAAAACAATGTGCAGTTCAGTGAGCAATCTTTTAAACAAATTACAATAAAGGATTACTTTTAAAACACTATAACAAGTAATGTATTACTTTTAAACAGCGACTTTATGTTCTGAAAAAACAACAACACATTAAGCTCCTTATATGTTGAGTTTCCTTTTTTAAAAAATCAGAATAAAGAAGCCACCAACATTGTACAAAAACCTCCCTTTTTCTAGCTGTAGTAATTTCTGCTTCCAAGATGAGACTGGAGAACTTGGTGCAGCACCAAGGGGCATGTTGGAAGCTTATTATTAACTGGAGTGCCACTCCAAATTTGCATCTTTTTTATTAAGGTAATTGGAAATTGTGACAATTAACATGTTGGGACTTGTGACAAGTCCCCTCTCCCCAGGTGTCTTCCAGCCATCTAGGCTGATCACAAGCTATTAACAAGCCAAAACATTTTAAAAATCACAGTCATTTTTGCATGAAACACACATTCAGTTCTATAATCTAAGATTCCAGTGCCTTATGGTTTCTGGCACATCATCATATTCTGCAATAATAAAGTGATCAATTAAATGCTGGAAGATTTTTTTTTTAATTATAGGGCTAATTTTTTTCTCATGTAAAGCTACTAAGATAACATTTTGACAATCCACATATTATTCTAGAAAACTTTGTAGCTTTCATGTATCATGCAAACACACACATAAATTAATTAATGAAAATTTTATTATTTTAGTACGATTCCAAAAAAGAAAGGGGAAAAAGTACAAAATAAAAAAGGGAGAAGGGGAACACAAAGGATATGAACATTGATGTGGCATATGCACATATATAATGTCATCATATTTCCAAAAAATCATTTTCTTTGAGCTCGCATCTATAAAATATATGTTCATGTATATCTAAAGCAGCAAGGTCCTCAGATCATTGAACCTTAGATGGTGAATGTTTATGTTTTCAGTCTTCAAATACAAGTCTTTTTGCAATAGTACAAGCACTCAGGCTCCAACCATGCTGACCCTCTGTTAGATCCTGCAGAAATATAATTTAAAAGCACATTCATAGAATCATAGAGTTGGAAGAGACCACAAGGGCCATCCAGTCCAATGCCCTGCCATGCAGGAACACACAATCAAAGCATCCCCGAGAAATGGCCATCCAGTCTCTGTTTAAAGACCTCCAAAGGAGACTCCACCACTTTTTGAGGGAGTATGTTCCAATGTTGAACAGCTCTCACTGTCAGGATGTTCTTCTTAATGTTTAGGTGGAATCTCTTTTCCTGGAGCTTGCATCCATTGTTCCATGTCCTATTCTCTGGAGCAGCAGAAAACAAGCTTGCTCCCTCCTCAGTATGACATCCCTTCAAATATTTAAACAAGGCTATCATATCACCTCTTAACCTTCTCTTCTCCAGGCTAAACATCCCCAGCTCCCTAAGTCTCTCCTCATAGGGCATGGTTTCCGGACGTTTCACCATTTTAGTCACCCTCCTCTGGACGTACTATAAGTTGACAAAATTCTTTTTGAACTGTGGTGCCCAGAACTGGACACAGTATTCTAGGTTAGGCCTGGACAAAACAGAATAGACAAAAATGTTGGACAAAAATGTTTTTTCCCTAATTTTTCCACAGGCCTTCACATCTCTACAAATAAGTTTTTTAAAGTAGTACAAGTAAGCAAGTTTAAAAATAAAATTAAACAATTTTTTAGTTCTTGTTCTTTATTGGTAATTGCATACAATATATTTTGGATCCTTTGCGATAGACAGATAAGATATATATACTCAACAACAAATCAGGAAAGAATAAAGGTGGACTATAAGACAGGAAAACAAGGAGATGAATCAAATATAAGAGAATTAAGTTAGAGTTAGTAAATCTGTATAGCAAACATACAGGGATAGAAGCCAATCTACTTGATGTACTTGGACTTTATTTCTAGACTTTCTTGGACTTTTATTCTTTTTGTTTATATTGTATTATTTAAAATCGTGTGTGTGTGTGTGTGTATGATCCTTTGTCTTCTTTCCCCCCATAAGATGTGCATTTTGTTGTATAAAGAACCCACCCATTACAGCTTTAGTCACCTCCCAAACAACATTCATCTGTGTTCCTTTATTCATCTCTTATCTCAGAAATATATTTTTTCTTTAACTTTTATCAATATCATTTCACTTTTTAAAAAACAGTGATTCATTCAATCACCAACTGTATTCTGGTGTTGATATTTTGAATGTTAAACTGACAGGATTGTATTCAGATGTTATTTTTGATGAGATCTCAATTTTTCTGATATTTTTATTCATTGATTTCAAAACTAAAAATAAGTCTATTCATGCATCAACTTGCATTGCTCTGAATAGTATGTAAATTCCTTGGACATTCCATATTTCCATCTCCATACATCCATGACTGCTAAATTGTCCATCAAATGCATAAATGACTTTGGTAGTTTATTTTGATTCTTTTTGATCTTTTTCTTTGAACCTCTATCCAACAGGGGTCAATTTCCCCATTCAAATCACCCATGAAGATTATATTTTCATAAGTACATTTTGATATCTCTTGTAATAATTAAAAATCATATATTAAACTGTATACAATCATTAAATACAAATGTTAAAACTAATCTACCCACCTACCCACATAAGAAGGCTCCCTGAGAATAACTAGTCACTGGGGCAAAACAGATGGGCAAAATAAAGTGATTTCCAACCACTTTAAAGGCAAAGCATTTAGACAATGTATGCCTCCAAAGCGGGTGGAAATCAGACCAAAGCCATGCTCCAGGGCTAAAAACTGATGCAAAAAGAATCTGGGATAGCCTGAATCAAGGCAGAAGATGTGTATCTTCAGCCCTGCATATGAATACCGCAACATGGGTATGGAGCTGTGGCAAAGCAAAAAATAAATAAAAGTGTGACAACTCCAATGGATGTAATTACAACATACACAAACCAGACAGTCGAACAGGGGGGCATGGGGTGAAGGGGGAGTATAGGGGGGCTGCCATGATTGTGCTTTGCCAATGTATCATTTGCACACTGATGCTCCGATGCCCTGAACAGATAGAACATCGCACATGTGACTGTGTGCCTGTTCAAAGGGGCAGCCATCCAAAGGGATGTCATCTGGGCAAACATGGGAGGTATTTGCCGGTTACAGGCAGTGTGTTTGTGTGACATGTACATATATGGTGGGGAGGCGACAAAAAAATTACCCAGTGGCATGGCTTGACGCTGTGCCATGCAGTTGGGCCATACGCATTCAGCCCACCTTGGGAGTGGGCTGTGTGGGCAGTGGGGTTTCAACCCACTTTGGCAAAAACCAGGATCAAGCTGCCTTTTTTTTTGCCCATCTATTCCAGTCAATAAAAAACCTGCTTAAACAAGAAGTTCTTTGTCTGATGGTGAAAGGAGAGCAGTGACTGGAGCAGCCTAGCCTCCCATGGAGGAGAATTTTACAGGGTGGGAGCAGCCACTGAGAAAGATTTCTTCCATGTCCTTACCAAAAAGAAAGTTTTCCTTCGAGGATTTTAAGATACTGGACAGTTTGTATAGAGAGATACAGTCCTTTAAGTAGTCTGGATCTATGCTGTATAGAGCTTTATAGGTCATGACCAGCACTTTGAATTGTGCCTGGGGGAAAAAAATTCTGGCTGCAGCGGTTTGGATCCACTGAACAATTTCCAAAGCCAGCCCCATATAGAGTGCTACTCACCACAGCCAGATCTGACTTCTCAGAGAATGAGAACTACTGGCACGCTAATCTTAATTTTGCAAATACACTCCTGCCCAGTGCTGAAACCTGGATATCCAGGCTCAGTGTTGAATCCAAGAGAACACTGAAACTGCTAACTTGAGATTTCAGGGGGAATGTAGACCCATCTAGCATAGGCTGAATCCCTATTCCCTAAATTGCCTTTTGACTGAGGTGGAACACCTCTGTCTTGTCTAGATTAAGTTCCAATTTGTTTGCCCTCATCCAATCCATTACTGACAACATATTACTTCAGAGCCAAGACAGCTTCCTTGGAATTTGATAAGAAGGAAACTTAGAGTTTGGTGTTATCAGTTCATGTTGTTTGGAGTTTTTTGTGCCACTGAACTCCTAAACTCCTGGTAACTTTTCCCACCAGTTTCATGTAATTGTTAAATAGTATGGTGATCAGAACTGAGCTCTGAAGGATGACATAAGTCAATGGCTGGGGCATCAAACAGGAATTCCTCAGCATATATTATATTATTATATTATTATTTATTATTATTATTATATGCTTTATTTATATAGGGCTGTAGATTTGCACAGCGCGTACATACAAATAATAAATAGATGCGAGTAAACCTGCCCATGGCGTACAATCTAAGAAATAGTAGCATAATAAAAAAAAACAGTGCTCTATGTCCCATACCAGAAGATATCAACAGGGGCTTTTCCCAGCTTTGTAGCATTATTATATTGTTATTGAGCAAGAATGATACAATTGCGATATTAAAACATTTCTTTCACCACAGGTTGCAATAACTTCATTAACAATCAAGAGCGGCAAAAAGCGCAATTGATTTCCACACGTCAGCAGTCTTTAGCATTGTTATAATTCTTGAAAGATTTTGTGCCTGTGCAAATGGAACAAGAATGACCCTGTGAGCCTCATGATACATAGAATAAGAGGTTGGAAGAGACCACAAGGGCCATCCAGTCCAACCCCCCTGCCATGCAGGAACTCTCAATCAAAGCATCCCCAACGATGGCCATCAGCCTCTGTTTAAAGACCTCCTAGGAAGGAGACTTCACTACACTCCGATGAAGTGTGTTCCACTTTGAACACCAGAATGTTCCTCCTAATGTTTAGGTGGAATCTCTTTCCTGTAGCTTGCATCCATTGTTGGGCCTGTTCTCTTGGAGCAGCAGAAAACAATAGACATCCTTCTGATATTTAAACAGGGCTACCATATTACTCTAGAAACATCTGTTAGGAAGGAATGTGGAGGGGGTGGAAAGCCAGTTAATCCTTTGCCGTTTACTTAACCCACTTGTGATTCTGCCAAACTGCACTCTGGGGAATACCCAAATGGATGGACAATTGTCCAATATATGCTATTGAATTATGATTGATTTTCATATGTTCTGAAATAGTGCAATGAATTGTGATCATCAAGCCATTCACACTTTTTTTTTATCATTAATGGGTTATTCAGTAGAAGGACGCTTGAAGATGTTACAAGAGAGAAGGGTGAAGTTGTGTGATAATCTTTCACCCATTTGCGTAAGAATGAGGGCAAAAATACATTCCTAACGCTTTTCACCCCATGTGATAATCTTCCCAGAAAGGCAAACTGAGGCAAACCTGAAGGATACCATGGCTGATGGTATTAAAAGCCACTGAGAGGTTCAGCAGAACCCACAGGTACACACTCATCCTATCCAGTTTCCTGAGTAGGCAAGGCAACTCATGGTACCTCTGTCCTATAACCAGGCCTGAAGCCAGATTGAAAGGATCGGATAATCTATTTCATCCAGAAATCCCTGGAGTCATGAGGCTACCACATACTAGGAATCTTGCTCAGGAAAGGGATGTTATTGCCTGTAATTCTCTAGCATGGTGGGGTTTAGCTTTATTTTCATTCTTTAGCTAGGCTGGACTGGTGAATATTAATGAACATGCAAAGCTTCCTCTTATGTCCTGAGCTATTACACGCCGGTTCTTATGTCCCTAGAAGGAGAGAATGGACTTGTAGACAGCTTGAGTTAATCCCTGACATCTCTTCTTCCCAGCTCAGAATTTAGGCCTACAACATGGCAGGGCTAGGCATGGTCATTTTTTACTTTCTTTCTCTGTAATTCGAGTTTTACCAGCTGCTGCTTGCTTCATTAGACCAAACAGAAGATACAAAAATTTGCTGATCCGGGTGATTTCCTCATTGCTTTTCCGAAGTGTAAAGGTCAGATTTAGATCCACATTAGTGGTGAGAGAGAATGTTTGAAGAATGGAAGCAAGATAAAACAGCTTTCTTTCTGGCATCTAAACTTGGAAAAAAAATGCTAGCAGACCCAAGTAAAGCTGTTATTTTTCTGATTTAAACACAAAGCCAAGATAATACATTAAGCTGTTACTCTTGATTTCTTTCATGTTTTTTTTAAACCGTCAATTAATTTCAATGAGTTAAATTTTAATCAGGCCATCAAAGGTTATGCAATCAACATATAAATTTCCTCATTTGATCCCCATCACACCTATGGAGATTATCACACCTGGAAACCTTGCTGGGATAGACGTGGACTGAAACGTCAAAACCAGTGTTTGTCACATTCAGCTGCAGCCGGGCAAGTGCAGCCCGACACCTGGACTCCAGCTGTGCTATCCAGCTGGTTTCAAAAACAGCCCATTTGAACAGCTACTGGATAAATGTCACTGCACACACTCTACCGTAGTCTCCCATTGCCCTTACTGAAAAGACCACCGTCACTGCAGTGGAGATGGTGCTTTGGCTAGTACCCACATGGCCAGGTACCCTATTTCCATGTAAGACGTGGCATGTGGGGTTTTTCAGAAGAGGCATCAGGAAAGTAAGTTAAGGAGCATGCAGGGCTGTCTAATCCTCAGGTTTGTGATGGAGTTTGTTGGAAACTCTATGGTAAATCAGGGGTCAATTTGACTCATTTTAAGCCACATTTACTCTAGGATCAGGCTGAGTCACCGGATCCACATCTGGTCTGCAGGATCCAGCCTAAGTTATTGGTCTGGATTGTCCAAACAGGACAACCCAAGGCTGGACCTGAATGGACATCCTCTAAGTTTGCATTCATTTTTTCTCCAGGTATAAGACCTTTTCTGTGGATCTGATGGGCTCTTCATGCTTATTTGTTGTTTTGTTTGTTTTTTTTTTTTTATATACCGCTATTCCAAAGATCATAGCGGTGAACAGCAGTAAGCTAATTAGCAAGTAAGCTAATTTGCCCCCCCAACAGTCTGGGTACTCATTTTAGCGACTCGAAGGATGCAAGCCTGAGTAAGCTTGGGTTCCCTTTTGCTGGTCGAACTCGGAACCTTGTGGTTTCGAGTGAAATGGCTGCAGTACAGGCATTTAACCACTGCGCCACCAGGGCTCCTGGTCACACTAAGCCCAACAACCATTTTTGCTAAAGTGCAGAGCGAGAGGGAATTGGTCAGCATGAAGAGGAAATTTACTCATTTCCCATTTCCACATAAAATCACTTCCTGCAGCTGCTTCCTCTTAAAGCTTCCAGTACATGTTTATTCATGCAAAAATACTCTGGAGGGAAAAGCAAAATGAAACTGACAGGGAAGATGCAAGGAAAATGGAACAGGTGCAAAAGAGTTAGAGTTTTGCCAATTGTCATTTTCTTCAGCGCCCCTAAATCATGATATTGACTTTACAATGTCATGTTTTTGACAGAGGCGTTTTCTTGATATCTTGCTACTCATTCAAAGGATCCAAGTCACTTCACCATTTTAAAACATTTTCTGTGATGAAAGCTGACATCAGATTTCAACCTGAAGGAGATTCCTCCAATGGTTCATATTTTTAAAAGTCCAGTTATTTCATAGTACACACATTCCTTTACAGTTGAGAGATCTTAATCTCCACCAGACAGTAGCTAGCAATTAAATTAACTTCACATAAATTACTGTTAACTACAACTTTTAGAACACTTCTCATGCTATTTAGTATAAATCCTACTAAAGAATGATTCCCATATTGTCACTGATATAAACACTTTGCGCTTAAATTGGATTTTATTTGTATTACCCATTACTATTTTCCAAAATGTGGAAGAGTCGGGGATTTACAGGCACAGATTGCCAGGTTGTCTTTAAGGCATATTCTTTCTTAGTTTTTTTATTGAAGCTAATATTTCTTTTTTAGTAAATACCATGTTACTCTCCCTATACATCTTATAACATTGAACAAGGGAATCTTATTTAGTATTAATTTATTCTATATTGCCTTTCTCCTAACATGGAACTCCATGCAGTTTACAACTTGATTAAAACAAAATAGCTAAGAACCTGATGATAAATAAGTTTAAAAAATCAAATAAACTGTCCAGTGAAAACATTACAATTTAAAACTTTTAATGGTATTTTAAAAATAACAGGAATAAAAGTGCAATATAATAATAATAATAATAAATAATATATATAATAAAATATCCTGCCTTTCTGTGTAGCATAACCACAATGGCTTGTACACCCCGATTAAAAGACACTTCAGCACAACCAAAAAACTGTGAAATAACAGTGGAAGGAGACCACAGAAGGGGCCATCTTCATTTGGAAGAGAATTCTACAGCCAGGGAGCAGCTACCACAAAGACATTTTCATGTGTTCTCAGTAATATAGGCCTGTTACAGACTGCCAAAAAAAGCTGCTTGGGTCTCTTGGAAGTATGCTGTTTAAATGATGCATGCATCCTAAGAATCCAGAAGCTGCACCAAAGCTTCACTCCAGTGCTTAGGAAGGAGTGTGGCTTTGGCGCGACCTCTGGACTCTTAGGACTCAGCATCATTTAAATAGCAATCTCCAAAGAGACCCGAAGCAGCTTTATTTTGGCAGTCTGTAACAGGCGATAGTTACTGTAATTTAAGATTGTAAACCAATTTTAGATTATATGCCAGAGGGTGGGGAACTGTTAATTAGCAATTTGTAAGCTGCTCGAGAATCTTTGTGGCAGAAGAGCAGGATATAAATAAGGAAAATGAAATAAGTGGGACCAAGAGAAATCCTTCCATGAGGATTCAAGACTCAAGCTTTCAATAAAATTCACTGCCCATTATTTTCACAACATTGGCTTTTTGGGTATAATAAAAATTCTGGCAATGGAAAAAATGTTATATTCAGCACCAAGAGCTCAGGTTAAGACCGTTTTTTTTTCTCATCTGTTTTTACATTGAAAGGTGGTATAAACCAGGGATGATATCACATGACATAATTACATGAATAAATTGGTTTTAGAAAGTTACTTGATATTCTGGGATGTGCATGTTCTTTTGAATTATTTACCTGTTTCTTGGAATTAACAAATAGCCGAGGAAGTGGATTTTTGCATTCTTTTGACTGCTAAAAGATCGTTACTTTATTACTGGAATGATCTTTCCCCATCTGTGATCCAATGGATATAACATCAAATAGTGTTGCAACATGTGAAAGAATGATGTAGAGATGAATTACAAATGTACTTATAGTTGATTACTGGTCAGCTATTACAGAGTTTACTATAATATGTTATTTTTCCCCACGTTTTATTTTCCAGAATTTGTTATACTGGAACGTTATTGTATGCAATTGAAGATCCCATTTGGATACAATTTTTATTGTTTTTTAAAGGATCATATGGGCGACATAGGGAGATATGGTTTTTTAGACAGCCTGGATCTAACCTGTTTAGGATTTGTAGGACAAACACTGTGAATCATGCCTGTTTCAAGAAGAGAATTGTATGTTCTCTGTAATCAGCCCCAATCAGCAGTCTGACCACAGCACTTGGGGGGGGGGATTATTGGGATATGGGGTTTATATGGATTTTTAACTGTAAGCCGCCCTGATTGTCATTGACAAAGAGGCGGGATATAAATATATGTATTATTATATTATTATTATTATTATTATTATTATTGACTGGCTGGAGTTTCTGAACATCTTCCACAGGCAGCCCCATGTAAAATCTGTTATAGAGTGTAATCAAGGCATATGTCACTGTAGCCAGATCTAACATTCAAGGAATTATTTAAATAGTTTTAACTGTGCAAAGACACTCCTGGCCCCTCCCAAAATAGGAGCATCTAGGCTCAGGGCTGAGTCCATCGCATCCCCAGGCACAGAAGGACACTTTTCTTCCATGTGATAACTCCAATAATTGGGTGGTGGGAGTGAATCTTTAGAGAATTGCATTTATCACAAATATTAAATCTCTTCTGTTTTCTTCTATAAAAAATAACCAACTGCAGTTTAATCTTAACTCTATTTTTATCATCAAAACTACTTTTTAAATCTGCATATACTTCATCTTTTTACTTGTATGGATATAGGAAACCTAAAGGTCCTCAGTTATTCTACTAAGTGAGGTTAAACCATGCCATATTAAATGGATTTACTTACATTGACATGAGGTCAAACTCACCATTAAAAAAAGAAAATAAAATTGTCCCCAGAGAGACAGATTCAGAACAACTTATATATAGAGTCACTATTACAGGATCCCTTTCCTTCGTGAATGATCTTCTTCTGGAAAAATAATTCTTTAGTCTGTCCACACTAGAGAAATAATCCAGTTTCCCGGTTCCTTTTCTGGGGCTCAGGGCCCACCTGGTGTGTCAGGGCTTGCCTTTGGCATCTTGGGGCAGTGATTGCTGCCCAAATTAATCTCCATTCTCCATTTTTGATGATGTAGTACCTATATTTGAATCAGCACTCCACAAATCATCATCAGTTCCTTTGTTAATAGTTTGTTCCACTCCCACGTTGTTTGGTTTATTACTTAATTAATCCACAAAGCCCCTTCAGCATCTGTTTGATATCACCTTACAAACCTCAGTCCTTATGTCTGGAAACTCCTGCTTTGTCATAATTTTCATCTGGTTAAATTCATACCAAATCATTTGGCTGAGATCCATAATGTCAATGTCTGATCTGAATTCCTTTAAACTATTTGACAGATGTCTAAATATTTTCCCCCCTTTAACGGAAATCAGTCACTTATACACAGATGCTGCTGCTAGATTCTTTAAACTGGCTGGCCCTCCTCTGTGTTCTCTTGTATCAGCCAGAATTTATGTTTCAGTTGTCATTGTTAGTTCACTTCCCCTCTGCAAAGCAAAAAGATATTATCTTGATATTATCTCATGTAAGTAAACAAACATACTTTTCTTTAACCAGCTTGTTATGTTGCTGTGCAGCAAAATAAATCCCAATATAATTGCCGTGTTGTTGTTTGTTGTGTTGTTGTAACTGCCTTTAGTCGATCTCCACTCATGACACAGCTCTAAGACCCTCGTCCTCCACTGCTCTGCTTAATCCTGCAAACCATATACGGTGACCTCCTTAATAGAGTCCATCCTCTGGCATGTGGCCTTCCTCTCTCCTACTTTCCACTCACCTTCCCCAGCATTATTTTCTTTCCATGAGTATTCCTTCTCATGATGTGTCCGAAATACAACAGCCTAGTTTGGTCCTCTTAGCCCAGGGAGTTTCGTCTTGATCTGCTCTAGACCCATTGTTTGTCCTTTGGCTGTCCATGGATTCCTAAGTACTCTTCTCCAGCACCACATCTCAAACACATTGATTTATCTGCTTTCTTTACTGTCCATCTCTCACATCCATACATGAAATAGGGAATCAATGGCTTGATGATTCTAACTTTTGTATCAGTTGTATATCTTTGCATTTTAGAATCTTTTCTAGTTCTTTCATAGCCACTTTCCCATTCTTAATCTTCTTCTGATTTCCTGACTGCAATCCCATTTCTATCAATATTGATCCCAGGTATGGGAATTCTTTAACTATTTTCTATTTCTTCATATCTAGGCTGAACTTGTGAAGGTCCTTGGTGTCATTAGTTTGTTTCTTTAGTTCAACAGTGAGCCTGCCTTTTCACTTTTTCCTTGATCTTCCTAGTAGGTGTTCCAGGTCGTGTGGTTTTCTGCTAGTTTAAACGCTTCTCAACTTCAAAAGGGATACATTTATATGGTTTTTTTTTTGTTCTTACAGTTTCATTCTGCCTCTCTTTTATCCATCTATTCTCACAGTACCTTGGAGCAAAAGATATTCCTCTAAGGGGTGGCGTTTCTTGTTTGAGGAAAATCCCTATTTTTCTATGAAAAAATTATTTTGAGTTATTCTTAGAAGTTAGAGTACACACAATATTTAGATTTCACCTTATTTTGCTGCTGTTTGTTTGCTCTGGCTTGATTAGTTGGGTGAACAGAGCTAATGCTACAAAGAGGGGTTGGTTGCCTCTCCGGACAGATATTCCTCTGATATCTCTACCAGGGGATTATTTTATATCCTCCTCCAGGCCCCAAATCTCTATTCTTCTCCTCCCGAATAACGATTCCCAGAGACTATTGCCTCTGGACTTCCTCTTCTTGGAGATAATCTAGGATGTCTATTCCCCTGAGCTGTGGGTGGAAGTAAAGCATGTCTTGGGGAAGCAGGTTTATGTTGCAGTGGCCACCCTAACTTGCTTTGTTGCTACCGCTGTTGCACACCGTGTTGCTGATGTTTGTGGGCAAAGTTTTAAGGGCTTATGCTCATTCTGCTGCTGCGGAGAGGCAGTGTTTGGAGGTGAGGTTTTAAGGACCTCAGCTCACACTCATCCTGCTTGCCACTGCGTGCTTCG
>NC_056527.1:72917822-72925699 GCF_019175285.1 Sceloporus undulatus | reverse complement strand
ATCATCATCATCATCATCATCATCATCATCATCATCATCATCATCATGCTTTATTTATATAATGCTGTAGATTTACACAGCACTGTACATACAAACAATAAAATACATAAAATTAAACCTGCCCATGGCATACATTCTAAGAAATAATAGCATAATACATATAAATAATACATAACAATACAGGAAGGGGTTCAATAAAATAACACAGGCAACAATAACATGAGATATAAGCTGTTAAACCTCAGGTGATTTGGGAAGCCAATATTTAAATAGGTTTTATAGTTTAAATGAAGGCCTCATCATTTCTCACTGCTGTATGAAATTTAAGATTGGAGAGGGAGAAAGGCCACCCGTTACTTTCAAGTACCATTTTGTTGAAATCTCAAACTGACACACACCAAGCTTTGCCGCCTGCAGTCTGTGCCTAACAGTGAGGCATGGCCATTATCCAAACTATTAAACAAAAGTAGGAAAGAGTTACTGAGCCAAGGGTTATATATGAAGAATGTCCCCTCACAACCCTGAAGGCTGTCACCTGAGGGGATCACTTGCTATTTGGCTCCCAATCCAACTTGTATTATATTTGTGCTGTACCAGGGATTTCTTTTTCCATCAACCTCCTGATTATAAAAGGGGACTCCAAAATTCACATGTGAGCAGCAAGTGTTTGTCCTCTTCCAAGTACACTGTGGAGCTGAGCCAGTAGCAGGGACTCTGACTTACTGTCCATGCCGGCTGTTGTGTACTGATTAGGAATTGGATAGCAGCTCTGTGAACGTGATGCTGCCCAGCTTCCAGAAGTCAGTCATGTGAGATGGGGCATCAGGAAATGGGAGCTGACAGTCATATCAACCACCACTCTGAGAAGAAATGGCTGTTTAAAAAAAGAAAGGCATCTTTGCAGCATGACTGACTGTCCCTTCCCTGGCACTCATCTGCATACGCTGGGATTAGAAGTCACACAGCAATAAAGATGCCACTCTCCAGGCAACACCGATACGTCATGCATGTGATGACAGGTCCTGGATTTTCTGCCTCTTACAGCTTTATTCTTTAGCACACAGAACAGCAACCAAAAAGGGAAAAATACAAGGTGTTGGTGATTACCTTTAAAGCCCTACATGGGCTTGGGCTCAGAGTACTTGAAGGAACGCCTTCTTCCCTATTGTCCGTCCCGCACACTAAGGTTCTCTGGAAGAAATCTACTACAGCCAAAAAAAATCTAGGCTAACATCAGTTTCCCAGAGGGCCTTTTCTATTACTGCTCCAAAACTATGGAACGACCTGCCGGAGGAGATCCATCATATTTCCACACTGACAGCTTTTAAGGAAGCAATCAAGACAGATCTCTTCCGGCAGGCCTTTCCAACTTAGTTACCCTCCCCAGATATAGAGTTATTTGTCCCCTCATCTGTCTATTCTTCCCCACCTATCTTTCTGCCTATGTTTTTGTTTAATGTCTTTAATGTTTTTAATATTTTTATATTATTACTGTTTAATTCTGTTTTAGTACTGGGAATGGGTAGGTCTAGGGTTTGATTTTTTAAAAACTTTATTTTAACTTGATGTATTTTACTGTTGTAACCTGCCCGGATTCTTTGTGATTGGGCGGGCTAGAAATAAATTATTATTATTATTATTAGATTGTTTATAAATTTTATAAAGTTTAATGGGCTACTGTATTTAGATAGGATTTCCTTCTGCCACGTGATTTGCATTACAACACAACCAAAGAACAAGCTGGCATTTGGTGAACTGCTTGACAAGAGAGATAGATGGTGCTAGAGGATGTCTAGGTTTTGCAGTAGGCATATACGACTAGATGCTCTGGAAAGATCTCTGTTTCACCATGTGAATGAGAACTGAAACTAAGCCATCTGAGAAGACATGAATGCAGATGGCTTTCTCAGCTCTTGTAAAGTCAAAAAGAGATAAGTAATATTTGCAGTTGGAAAAATGGATTCAGAGATTTCTTCTTTTTGCAACCTTTTTTCCCCAGATACTCTTTACCAGACTACATTTACATAATGTTCTTTGGTTCAACATCAGTATACAGTCTCAAATTGTAGCTAACACATAATAATGGCAATGGGGAGAAAGCTAGTTCATCCTGGGAAGCAGTGAGAGAGTGAAACAGGAATATGGGGAAATGGGGCAAGCCAACAGGTGGATGTTTTGCTGTGTTTGGTCCCTCTATGATGTCTGCTTTTCTGTTGGAACAGTAGAAATGCGCCATGGTTTTTTAAAAATATTCTTTATTAATATTAAAAACACGTAAATAAAATAACATTTGTACTCAACAGACTTTAGCATAATGCACCTTCTATTTACATTTTCTCTATTTTGCATCTTCTTATTCAATTTCTCAACACAAATAATAAACAATTATTTGTATATATATTATACACCTTTGCAATCAATTTTGTTATTTTCATTGTTTTCTTAATCCTTTATATTTTTCTATTTCTCTCGTTTACTCTTCACCAATCTGTTTATCTTTCGATTATGCATTTATTTTACCCCTTTATGATAATCAATTCTGCTTGTTGCGCTTTTGCAATGAGCTCCTATACTTCAAAAAGTGCTAGTACCTCACTTCAGGACTATTTCCCCTGTCCCAATTAGTTCAAATCCAATGTGTGTATTCCTCTGAGTCACCAATATTTTGAACCAACTCAATGGTTGTATACTGTACTCAGAGAGCACACTGGCACATTGCATTAAATGTGTACCATGCAATGACATTGGATTTATAAATATGTAACTATGTACTATCCCCCCCTTTAAATATGATTTTAATATGTGGGAAGGTGAAACTTTACACTGAGCTACTGTGCCTAGTGGCAGCTAGTGACTTCCATGTCTCTGGGACAGTTAAGCTCCTCTGGGTTTTAGAGAAAACTTTAAAGAATCTATCCAAAATGTTTAACCGTTTTGAGGGACAAGCTTAATCACACAGGGCAACTCCGTTAGAGGTAAGATTACAACTTGGCGCAGATTCACCACTTGCTTGTATTGAAGCTGCTAGCTACTATTGGGGCTAACAATCTCCTGTTCCAACATCCACTGTGGGAAATAGTTTTAGGGAAAGAAAATTCCCACTAGCCTTTATTGGAGACAGTTCCTCCCTCCCCCAAGGGTAACTGCACTAGGAAAGTAATAGTGCCACTCTATTCTGCTTTGGTCAGGCCCCACCTGGAATGCTGTGTCCAATTCTGGACACCACAATTTAAAAAGGATGTTGAGAAACTGGAGCGTGTCCAAAGGAGGTGGACTAAAATAGTGAAGGGCCTGGAAACCATGCCCTATGAGGGACGACTTAGGGAGCTGGGGATGGTTAGCCTGGAGGAAAGAAGGTTAAGAAGTGATAGGATAGTCCTGTTTAAATATTTGAAGGGATGTCATGTTGAATCATAGAATCGTAGAGCTGGAAGAGTCCACAAGAGCCATCCAGTCCAACCCCCTGCCATGCAGGAAATCTAAATCAAAGCATCCCCGACAGACAGCCATCCAGCTTCTGTTTAAAGAATTCTAAGAAGGAGACTCCACTACACTCTGAGGGAGTGTGTTCCACTGTCAAACAGCCCTTACTGTCAGGAAGTTCCGCTTAATGTTGAGGCGGAATCTCTTTTCCTGTAGCTTGCAGACATTGTTCTGGGTCGTGTTCTCTGGAGAAGCAGAAAACAAGCTTACTCCCTTCTCAATATGACATCCCTTCAAATATTTGAACAGGGCTATCCTATCACCTCTTAACCTTCTCTTCTCCAGGCTAAACATCCCCAGTTCTCTAAGTCGTTCCTCATAGGGCATGGTTTCCAGGCCCTTCACCATTTTAGTCACCCTCCTTTGGACACGCTCCAGTTTCTCAACATCCTTTTTGATTTGTGGTGCCCAGAACTGGACACAGTATCCCAGGCAGGGAAAGAAAGTAGAAGCAGGTGAGATTTCATTGTCAATCTGACTAACTAGACCAAATAGTGTAATGATTTAAATTATTATATACAATGTGTGCTGGTGTAAATAACGTGTTTCTCTTATGCATGAGACGATGTAAACGGTGACAAATCCCTTGATTGTACCTGTTTGTTTAATCTTTAAATGTATGTGTTATGTTTTATTTTAATATTCAATAAAAAATTTAATAATAAAAAAGGTGATATGATAGCCCTGTTTAAATATTTAGTGGAACACACTCCCCTCAGAGTGTAGTGGAGGTCTTTAAACAGAATCAAGGGATGCCTTGATTGAGATTTCCTGCATGGCAGGGGGTTGGACTGGATGGCTCTTATGGTCTCTTCCAATTCTATGATTCTATGATTCTATGAAATTTACCTCTATGCCACTTTAAAAATTTTTTGCATTTTCACAATGTTGAGACTGTTGTGTACAAGTGGTAAGAATGCCAAGTAAAGCTGTTTCAGTTCTAGGTTGCAACACAACAGAATATGGAACAGTCAAAGGGGTTGTGTGAATACTTTTGCAAGGCTGTGTATGTAGATAGTTCACAATGAACTTCCAACCTGCTTCTCCAAGGTACATTCTTGATTTCATCCAGAAATCAAATATTCTCTGAGACTACATGTTACATTGACTCATGAAGGGTCTACTGTCATCTCTGAACAATACATGGATGCATCATCCAGACTTTACAGAAAGAATGCATTATAAAGTAAATATCTTAAAGCAAAGAATGATGATAATCATTAGTGTATGTTGTCCAGCATTTCCTTTCTCAACTATCATGAAGTCAGTAAAATGAAATTGAAGTGAATCACAGCAATGCCATTGCAGCTGACAGAAGAACTGATAAGCAACACTGCAGTGTAACAGCAGATGTCATACTAATGACAACCAAGAAAAGAAGTGATAGTTCAAAGTTTATCACTGTGTAATTTTAGAAATAACAATCACTAATATCTAAGATTAGAAAAAATCCAGGGTGCTTGCAGTGGTTTGAGTGTTGGACTATGACCAGGGTTTGAATCCTGTATCAACCATCTAAACCCACTGGGCAACCCTGGGCAAGTCACACTCTCTCAGCCTCAGAGGATGACAGTGGCTAACCCCCTCTGAAGTCATTTGCCAAGAAAAACCCATGATAGGTTTGCCTCATGGTTATCATATGTCAGCTATGACTTGAAGGCACAACAACAACAAGGACTAGAAAAATAAATTATTCACTAGTCAGAGATAGCACTCATTGTTCAACTATGACTTTTCTTCCCTGCCTTTCTTGTGTACTTATTGCCTGCCCACAAAATTTAATCAGTTGTAGATTGTCATTTGCAGCATAGCGTAGTGGTTTGAGCATTCGACTATGACTCTGGAGCCCAAGGTTCAAATCCCTACCCAGCCATGGAAACTCAGAGAAAGGCAAAGGCAACCTCTCTGAACAAATATTGCCAAGAAAACCGCATGATAGGGTGGCGGTAGGGTCATCACAAGCTGAAAACAACTTGAAGACACACAACAACAACAAACTGTCACAGGTTTGGGCCAAACCAGATGCTACTTCATTGAAAAATCTTTCTTTTAATTTGATTTACGTTGGGCCCATTCAGACTGCCTTTTAACCTGGAGGAGAAATCGATTCTTCCACGTGAAGTTCATACTGGGCCCGATTCTGTCACAATCCATTTTGAGGCATGCACAAGCAAATGTCCCTTAGCGCGGGGTATTCAGATTCAGGGTAAAATCTGTCTTTTCTGAAAAAACCCGGGTTCTGTGAAATATGAACTTGCCCCTGATCATGATCGGGGCAAATTCAGGTAGGGATTAAGGTCAGAGGGTGGGTAGAGGGCAGGGCATTCCCTCTCCTCATCAGAAAAGGAGGAGGAGGAGGAGGAGGAGGAGGAGGAGGGAGCCTGGATGCCAAAAGGGGAATCTGACAGGAGGCAAAGGGTGAGAGGAAGCTAAAAGGGGAAATCAGGGTGACTGACGGGGGCTGCAAAGGGCTATCAGAGGGAGGGAGGACTGGAGAAAGTGACGGAGGAGGATGATGATGAAGGAGCTACGGGAAGAAGGGAGCCATAGAGGACGTTCTATAACGGAGCAGGAGGAGGAGGATGAAGGAGCCAGGGCAGCTCAGAGGAAGGGGAAGGTCGGAAGGAAAGAGGAGGAGAAGGGTTGCCAAGGGAAATTGGGCTGTGAGGCCAAGCCAGAGGAGGGATATAGGGAAATCAGGCTGCAGAAGGAGCCTCTTATTTTTGACAATCTATGCGCATGATTTTTTTGGGTGACATGTCTGTGTGCTTGCTTATGCTACTTTCATTTCCTCTTGCTCCTAGATTATTATTATTATTTGTGTTATATGTGGATGCTACAGTTAGAATCCCTGCGCTGCATTTCCCTTTTATTCCCAATTGATTCCATGGGTCTACTTTAATTGGAACTGACAGATCACTCTCTCTCAGCCTCAGTGGAAGGCAATGGCAAACCTCCTCTGAAGAGAATGTAAGCAGGAGGAAAAGGGTCAGTTCAGTTCAGGTCAAAGGCAGGCCATTAACAGAGCTCCCATCAGACACCTTCCCCCCTTTTTTATTTTTTAAAATTATTTTTGACAAAATATGTGCATGTTTTTTGCTTGAGGCAGATATATAGATGGATAGAACGTGGCTAGCTGCTTGTTCCCTTTCCCTTTCATTTGCTTGCTTCCAGCAAAGGGGAAATGTTGCAAAGGGAAAGACTTTTTTTCCTTTGCGAATGAATGCTACAATCCGAATGTTACAACATTGCTCTTGTCAATTTGGCAAATTGGCTAATTGATACATGCTTTTGCTACTGTCTCTAAGGAATTCAGGGATAGCCCTGAATTGCTTTTGAAAGCAAAAAAGAATGTAGGATAATCACATCCTTTTCTGGCATTTCCGAGGTGAGGAATTTATTATTATTATTATTATTATTATTATTATTATTATTACATGTGTAAGAGGCATTCTGGGGTGGCAAGGAGCTGGGGATACAGGATACATTAGCTTGCATTTTGGGGTTGAAAATGGGGCCAAGGGCAGATCATAACCTGCGCTGACCCAAATGCCCACAACACACACACACACACACACAAAATAAGTTTTTAAATCTGACAAAATGTGCGCTTTTTGGTGCATTTTGTGCCTGGCTCTTTAAAAAAAGAGGAGGGGGGGAAAGTATACTTCCGATGCCCCAATGAGTGCTGCAAACGTCACCTATGACAATCGCTTGATTGACAGCAGGCGCCTTCATGTTAAACCCAGATTTCCCCAAGAGGGCATTCGGGTTAAAATGCCCCTGATTTGTAGTGAGCACTTGCTTTCGGAGAGATTCGGAAGCTCCCCCCCCCCCCCCCGAATCTGCCCAGTTCCTTCCAGTGCAAAACCGCCAGTGGGAATGGGGCCAAAGTGAAGTAATATCTATAGAATCATAGAATCATAGAATCGTAGAGTTGGAAGAGACCACTAGGGCCATCCAGTCCAACCCCCTGCCATGCAGGAAATCCAAATCAAAGCATCCCTGACAGATGGCCATCCAGCCTCTGTTTAAAGACCTCCAAGGAAGGAGACTCTATCACCCTCCGAGAGAGTGCATTCCACTGTCGAACAGCCCTTACTGTCAGGAAGTTCCTCCTAATGTTCAAGTGGAATCTCTTTTCCTGTAGCTTGCATCCATTATTCCGGGTCCTGTTTTCTGGAGCAGCAGAAAATAAGCTTGCTCCCTCTTCAACATGACATCCTTTCAAATATTTAAACAGGGCTATCATATCGCCTCTTAACCTTCTTTTCTCTAGGCTAAACATCCCCAGCTCCCTAAGTCGTTCCTCATAGAGCATGGTTTCCAGACCCTTCACCATTTTTGCGCCCTCCTTTGGACACGCTCCAGTTTCTCAATGTCCTTTCTGAATT
>NC_056527.1:72884210-72914822 GCF_019175285.1 Sceloporus undulatus | reverse complement strand
AGCACACGGTCTCAAAATGGCTGCCAAGCAGCTCCTCTCCTTCTCCTCTCTCTGGCCGGACTGCCAGAGAGAGGAATGTTTTAAATTCTAGCAGATTCCAGTAAGATAAGTACAAAGCAGAGTGCAGGATGAGGTTGTATAGGCATTCAAAGCCAAAAAAGTACCTCAGAAATACAGCTGTATCTGTGATTTGACCTTGCTGTGACAATAAAAGGTGAGGGCAGGGGCTACAAGTATTATTCCTTGAAGTCACTGCAGGAAAATTTGGCATACAAATATGATGGCTTTCTTGTGGATATTTTCTGGTAGAGGTACCTAGTTTTCCAATGCTAATTAGAGGAAACAATAGCCATTAGCACTTTTGGCGCCAGTCAGTTATAAATTCATTTACAATTGCATTACAGCAAATTCCTTCTTCATGCAAAATTTAGTACATAGATCACTTGCAGATTCCTTTTGTTTGATAAGAAAGAAGAAAAGAAAATGATGCTCTGAATCTCTTTCAGACTGAGATCTATTATCACTTATTAAATTCAAATTTATTGCTGAATTTCCAGCCCCCCCCCCCCTCCACAAATAGCTGTTAGCACACTATAACATAAAGCATAAATTTGAATTCACTGAATCAAAGACATTATTAAAGGGGAAAAATGACTTAATGGTCTGTCCAGCCTCATAAATCTTATTGTTCATATAAAACAAGATGACAAAATTTATGTTCACTAAACCATAGTATTAATGCAGTCACAGTGGCTGGTAGTCAAAACAATTCTTTAGTAATCTGATGTTTAAAAATTATGAGGGCCTATATAAGGAGATGTCTAAAAGGTAATATTTACACAGAAATGTTTTGCATAGAATAGAACTTCTGAAAGCCAGCTGCCTGAATACACTTGCAATTGTATTTTGCCATGATGTTTCATGGATGCCAAGCACAATCTTTTGCTCAAAAGGTTTCTTTCTGTATAATATAGTGATCTACACTGTCCACATCAGCATGTTTTCTGCATCTATACTGTTTCATCCCGAACTAAGTAATATCTAGAATTTAAAGATATAGCCGTGTTAGTCTGTAGAACCAGTATGTAGAGAGATCTTATAGCACTTTTGAGACGTAGGACCTTATCACACCCATTTTCCCTCTGTTATGGGCACGGGAAGGGGCTGCACGCAAGTCTGAGAAAAAACCCATTTTACCACACCTTAAAGTGTCCTCAAAATGCCCCCATTCCATTGCCCAGCGCCAAGGACTGTGGTGCGTCCTTTGCTTCAGTCAGAAGACTTGGTGCCAGGCAACGGAATGGGGCCATTTTGAGGACACTTTGAGGTGCAGTAAAATAACGGGAGGTGGGAATGGGTGTGATAAGGTTCTAAGAAGCACTCACTTTTGCCCCCAATCTGGGCACAGGCAAGGGATGCGCGTGGCTAAGGGAAAACACATTTTATTGCATGTCACAGTGTCCCCAAGGCGGCCCCATGCCATCGCCTGGCACCAAGCCATCCCCAATCAGGGTTCAGCCACGTGATTTTGCTCTGCCGGAAAGCTTTCGTCTTTCAAAATTCATGCACCTGAGCCCTGACTGGGGATGGCTTGGCGATGGGGACAGTACAGCATGCAATAAAAGGTGTTTTCCCTCGGCCATGTGCATCCCCTGTCTGTGCCCAGATCAGGGGCTAAAGTGAGTGTGATCAACTCCTAAATGAAAGAAAGAAGTTGATAGTATAAGCTTTCATAGACTTCAGTCTACTTTCACAGATTATGCTACCAAATTCTTTCTTTCAGTTAGTTCAAAGGTGCTACAAGATCTCTCTACATACTAAGTAATCTCTAAGCTGTTTACAACATGTAAGCTAATTGCCCCCCAACCAGCTGGGTACTTATTTTAGCAACCTATGGAAGGATGCAAGGCTGAGTCAACCTGGAGCCCTGGGATTGAACTCATAACCCTGTGGCTGCAGTACTGGCTGCAGTACTGGCCTTTAACTGCTGCACCATCAAGGCACTCCTATTGATGCAGCCTAGAGTCATATTGGCTTTTTTAGCAGCTGTATCACATGTTGACTCATATTTATCTTATGGCCCCAAATCCCTTCACATGTACTGCTGTCAAGCCAGGTGTCCCTCAACCTATATCTGGGCCTTTCATTTTTTTCTGCTTAAGTGTAGTACCTTACATTTCTTCCTGTTGAAATTTATTTTGTTACTTTTGGCCCAAATGTCTAATCTGTTAAGGTCATTTCCCCTTTTCTGAATGTTAATATGTGTCATTCACATATCTTAGATTGTCATACGCTGATTTTCTTCTGGAATACCTTAATGCGCACCATTAGCCATCATATGTTGGCAGTGTGGTACCTAGTGCCTCTGACTTTCTTGAACCCTGCTTGCACCTCTGGGACTTCTCTCTCCATATATTGTTTGGAGTCGATCTTGGAGAATTTTGAGCATAATTTTGCTTGTGTGGGAAATTAATGCCATAGTCCTATAGTTGTTGCAGTCTTTTGCATCTCATCTTTTGTGGATGGGAATGTATACTGAACATTTCCAGTCTGTTGGCCATTATTTTGTTTTCCATACTTGTTGGCATATTTTAGTTAACACTGGGGTTGATGCTGTCTGTGTGGATTGTATCAGTTCAGTTGGAATATCATCTGTTCCTAGTAATTTATTCTTCCCAGTTTTTCTTATTTCAGCTTCCATCTTGCTTTCTATAATTTAAAATTCCTCTTCATATGCTTCTTCATTCCATGTGTCATTCATTTTTTCATTTTTTTATAAAGCTTTTCTGTGTAATGCAACCAACATTTTCTTATTTCTTCTTGGTCTTGTAGTATGCTACTCTTCTTATCATAGAGTATCCCAGCCATTGGTTTGAACTTCCCTTTGAGTTCTTTTATCTTGTGGAAGAAATCTCTCATTCTTCCTTATTTGTTATTGTCTTCTATTTCTCAGCATTGATTATTATAGTAGTCCTTTTCATCCTTGCACACTAATCATTGAATAGTTGCATTCATGGTTCTGATTTTGTTCCTATCTCCCTTTTGTTTTGATTCTCTTCTTTTCATAGCGATGTTCAAAATCTGTGACCGGCCACACGGAAACATTAAGATCACTATGTTCTATCAGACCTTTATATGCAAGTCTTAAATGGGAGTCTGACACTTGAGTAGTCGTGTGCCAAGCTGTGTCTTGCAAAGTAATAACAGAATGCACTGAAGCAACACACACAAACAGATAAACAAGGTCTCTGAAGGAATCCAGGCTTCTCTGTTCCAGAGATTCACCTTCTGGCAATGCTGATCCTGCCTAAGGGAAAGAAGGCTAGGATGGATAGGTAAATCCCAGGGAACTAGGGCTGAGTACCTAGAAAATTATGTAGGGGGTTCACTAAGCAGTCTTACCTGGACAAGAAGATAGGGAGGAAGCCACCTATTAATCCTCTGTATGTAAGACTAAACCAAAAGGAAAGCACATGAAATAGCAACAGGAAAGATTTTTCTTACATGTTTACTTCTCACATGGTAGGAAATTGCATGAGCAGATTCATGTATGAGGAGTGCACATATATTCACTGTAATGGACATGTAGCTCATGCTACGTGGCAATACACTTTCAGAATAGTGGGAGCAAAACTCATTTTCTTATATGGTCATTATACTCAGGTAGGACATTCCTTATTCATGAAGCAGGCCAGAAGGAAATGGAATAATATGGATTTATAACATTTTACTTTTCTTTCAGGGATTTTTGGATAGAACTATAAACTAAATTCTGGACCATGACCTGGTTTTGAGAAGGTTGGTAGAATGGGAAAATAGAAATAATGTCAGCCTTCTCTTGTGCATAATGTACCATGCAATGCAGTATGGGCTCCATATCTATTGTGCTATGTATTCAAGTCCAGTGGTGGTGATGTTAACTGCTGTCATGCCTCATGCCAACTTTGACTTAAAGCAGTCCTATGAATCAGAGACCCCCAGCTCACTCTATCATTAAAAGTTCTGCTCAAGTCTTGCAGACTGTGAACTATGACTTCCTTGATTATATCTCTCCATCGGCAATGCAGTCTTCCTCTTTTCCTACTTCTTTCCTCTTGCCAAGCATTATTGACTTTTCTAGTGAGTCATGTCTTCTCACGATATGGCCAAAGCATGACAGTCTCAATTTAACTATCCTAACTTCCAGGGAGAGCGCAGACCTGATTTACTCTAGGACTCATTTATTTATTTATTTTAAGCCAGTTTACCACAGAACTCTCCTCCAGCATCACATTTGAAATGAGTTGATTCTCCTCCTTTCACTTTTCTTCACTCTCCAACTTTCACAAGCATACATGGAAACTGGAAATTCAATGGCATGAACAATCCTGACCTTAGTATGCAGTTATACATCTTTACACTTCATGCTCTTCTCTATTTCCTTCATAGCTGCCCTTCCAAGTCTTAGTTATCTTCTGTTTTCTTGTCTGCAGTTTCCATTGTCATAAATGACAGCACCAAGGTATGGAAAATCTTGAATCCCTGTGTCTTCATTGTGGGTGGTATGCCTCCCTCGGTGGGGGGTGGGGGGTGAGGTGGCAGTGGACAGATCCAGTGGTGTCTCTAGAAGGTGCAGATGTGTGGACCACACCAGGTGACACCTTAAGAGGGCATGACACCATTGCTCCTCAAACATCTGCCTTTTGGCAGAAACAGGCTGTGGCATTCACCTGTGTCTCATTAAAATTCTGAAGAGATGGTGTGAGTGGGGAGGAGAAAGGAGAGAACCCAGTTTTTTAAATTAACATTTCAATTTTTTAAAAAATATATATTATTTAATTTTTATTTAATTTTTATTTTTTTAAAAAAATACATCACATTTTACCAAATTTTCACTTCAAGTACGTGAAACTATGTCTATGTAAATACATTTAAGCTGTGCATATAATATTGTAATTTAAAAGTATAATTTTACTTGTGCTAGTTGTTTATGCCACAACTATTACCATTACATTCAGTGATATATGGGAATTATGATTTATGTGTAACATTAGTATAAAAAAACATTACTAAGGATTATGTATGGTGTGGTAAAGGAGGTCAATGAAGGGGTGGCACCAAGAGTTAACACACCAGGTGACACCAACTGTAGTGATGCCACTGCTTTTTCCAGATTTTTGCTATTTCTCCTAGTAGTGTGATGTCACCTGCGTATTATAAATTGTTGATGTTCCTTTCTCCAGTTTTCACACCGCCTTCCCTAGAGTCTAATCCAGCTTTGAGTACAATACATTTAGCCAACAAGTTAAAAAGGGTGATAAAATGGCAGGCTTGCTTGATTACCTTGCCAATTAGAAACAATTCTGTTTCTCCATATTCTGTCTAAACCGTTGCCTATTGTCCTGAGTACAGGTAACACATTAGGGAAATCAAATGTTGTGGTGCACCCATTTCTTCTAAGAACAATCCATAGATTTTCCTGATCCATACAATCAAAGGCTTTGCTAAAGTCTCTAAAGCGCCAGCTGATTTTCTCCTGAAATTTTGTGGTGTGCTCTAACTCTACTGAACCTAACTTGGACAAATTGCATTTCTCACTCTATATGCTATGTCTTTGTTATGGAATTTTGAGCATCACTTTGCTTGCAGAAGGGATTAATGCAGTGGTACAATGGTTACGGCAATCCCTATTGTCACCTTTCTTGAGGACTGAAATATATACGGAGTAAGTTTACAATGTGGGCCACTCTTTTTTATATTTGCTGATAGATTGTAGTAAGAATTTGCATGGATTCTGTCTCTGTTGCTTGGTATGTTATCTGTTTCTAGTGATTTATTTCTCCCAAGTGCTTTGAGTGCAGCTTCCACATTACTTTCTCATATTGTATGTTCATCTTCAGATGCTTCTTTCTGGTGTCACATCAAGGATGGAACAAGCTTGTTTTCTGCTTCTCCAGAGACAAGAACAGAGAACAATGGATGCAGGCTACAGGAAAAGAGATTCTAGCTCAACATTAGGAGGAACTTCCTGACAGTAAGAGCTGTTTGACAGTGGAACACACTCCCTCAGAGAATGGTTTAATCTCCTTATTTGGAGATCTTTCAGCAGAGGCTGGATGGGCATCTGTCGAAGATGCTTTGATTGTGGGTTTCTGCATGGCAGGGGGTTGGACTGGATGGCCATTGTGGTTTCTTCCAACTCTATGATTCTACGATTCTATGGTTCTCTTCTGTCCTTAACTACTTGAAGAGTTTCATCTTTCATCCAGTGAGGCTCCCCCCCTTCCCTTTTGGCTGCATATAGTATATTTTGGCATTCTTCCCTGACAATGTCCCTGGCTTCAGTCCAGCATTTGTCTGGCACTTGATCAATTGGGCTTTATAATGCAAATCATAGAATTGGAAGAGACCACAAGGGCCACCCAGTCCAACCCCCTGGCATGCAGGAATATATAATCAAAGCACTCCCAACAGATGGCCGTTCAGCTTCTGCTTAAAAATCTCCAAGGAAGGAGACTCCACCACTCTCCAAAGGAGCATGTTCCACTGTTGAACAGTTCTAACCGTCAGGAAGTACTTCCTAATGTTGAGGTGGAATCTTTTTACTTGTATTTTGAACCTATTGCTCTGGGTCCTGTTCTCTGGAAGTGCAGCAGACAAATTTTCTCCATCCTCAAATATTTGACACCCCTTCAGATATTTAAACAGATTGGGTCAGTTTATCAGAAAAAAGACTATTAGATTTAGAAGCTTATAATTTATTCAAGGGATGGCACACGTATCTATGTTACAAAGATGCTAAAGGGAAAAAAGAATTTAAGGATCATTATATCAGAAAGCCCTTTTATAGAGTGTGGAACATGTATAAAATATATTTTTATAACAAATTACCTAGATGGTTTTCATCTCAGGAAGCTTTACATAGCAAGGAGAATTTAACTAAAGGGATATGGCTGAAATACAAGGACCTTTTAGTCAATATGAAAGAAGAAATATGGCTAAAATTAATACAAGAATTACAGAAAGGGGGAAAACATCTCATGGTTTGTATATATACAAATAACAGAAGACTTTAAAAAAGATATGACTCAATATGGAAAAGAGAAAGAAGAAAAAACATTGGACAAGACAATGAAGTTTATCAGACAGGCCCTGAAACAGGCCCATTGCGTTCCAAAATGGGGGCGTGCATGGGCGTGCACGGAACAGGATGGCACTAGGAACATCTTACTGCACAAGGGAATGCTGCACAGCCACTGGGTGTTCCAATTGCATCCTACATCCGTTCCAGAGGGCACGATTTCTGAGAACTGTTCCAAAGTGTTCTCAGAAATTGCACCCTCTGGAATGGATGTAGGATGCAATTGGAATGCCCGGCGGTAGCGGTGGCATTGTCTTGTGCAGCAAGATGTGTTCCTAGCCCCATCCTGCTCCGTGTGTGCCCATGCGCATTTTGGAACGCAACGGGCCCGTTTCAGGGCTCATGCGATAAACCTCAATGTCAGGGGGTGTAAAAGGGATGATATCAAAATTATATAAAGTAGTGCTAGACATAGAACTGAAAGAAGAAGTTATGAAAACTAATATGATAAATTGGATCAAGATTTTAAAAAAGTGATACCATTTGCATATTGGTAAAAAATCCTGGACTCTTACACATACATTTTCAAAATGTAATCATTTAAAAGAAAATTATCTTGAAATCTTTTAAGATAATTTACTCCTGCCAAAGTAGCAAAAATTACAAGATCAAAAGAGAACAAATGCTGGAAATGTTAAAAAAAAAAAGATAGGCATAATGTTCCACATATGGTGGAAATGCAAAATGCAAAAAAATTTTGGAGAAAAATTGCTAGAGTAATAGAAAATAAACTGGATTTCAAGTTACCATTTATCCCAGAATTATGATTACTTAATATAATAGAATACGTAAGTTCAAATTTGAATGAGGAAAAAACTAACTTATTAATCTATTTGATAACTGCGGCACGAATAGTGTACACACATCACCGGAAATGTAAGGAAGGTCCTACAATGGAGAAATGGTTTATTAAGGTTCAAGAACTTGCAACGATGGACACATTGTCAATGATGGATAAATTCAACAACACAAGAAAAATTGGGAGAAAATAGCTGAACTCTGGGGGTAAATCCTGAAATCCTGAAGATAAGACCGTTTTGTTTTGATAGTTAAAAAGTCCTGGTACCATTGTTATATGTTGATGTTTAGATTTTTGTATTCTTGTATCAATTTAGAATATAAATAAACAAAAAAAAAGATATTTAATCAGGGCTATCATATCACCTCTTAACCTTTTCTTCTCTAGGCAAAACATATCCAGTTCTCTAAGTCACTGCTCTTAGGACATGGTTTCCAGACCTTTCACCATTTTGGTCATCCTCCTCTAGACACGCTTCAGCTTGACAACATCCTTTTTGAACTGTGGTGTCCAGACCTGACTTCAATATTCCAGGTGAGGCCTGACCAAAGCAAAATAGAATGGTATTATTACTTCTCTCAATCTAGACACAATAGTTCTATTGATGCAGCCTAAAATTGCACTGGCTTTTTTAGCTGCTGCATCAAACTGCTGGCTGATGTTCAACTTGTGGTCTAGTAGAATTCCTACATTCCTTTCTCATGTACTATTGTTAAGCCAGGTGTCCCCCATCCCATATCTGTGCATTTATTTTTTTCTGCCTGAGTTCAGTAGCTTACATTTCTCTCTGTTGAAATTAATTGGCACAATTTCTATTAAAATCATTTTGAAATTTCATCCTATCCTCTGGAGTCATCTGAAAATTTCTTAAGTATGCCCTCTAGTCTATCATGCAAGTCACTGATAAAGATGTTGAATAACACGGGGTCCAGGACAGAACCCTGTGGCATCCCACCAGTCACTTCCCTCCAGAAGGAAGAGGAGCCATTGGTGAACACTCTTTGGATTCAGCTGATCAACCAATTACAAATCCACCTAACAGTAGCATTGTCTAGCCCACATTTCACTAACATGTCTGCAAGAATATCCTGAGGAATTTTGTCAAAGGCCTTACTGAAATCAAAATAAGCTACATCCACAGTATTCCATACCAAGCTGGTAAATTTATCGGTAGGTCAGTAGGCTTGACAAGTCATGTCAGCCTCACTGTCACATCATGGATTTTTGCCCCAGGGAGACTCCACACCTCCCAAGACATCTTCTTAGCCTCACAAACCGCAGCTTCTGTACCCCACAGCAAGGAGTCTCCCGTGACAGTACACAGCTCCTCAGAGGCTTAGCAGCACTTATTCCCTGTGCTGATACTAGCAAGGCCCTCTGCACTTTCCCTGATGACTGCTCCTGCTGCTTTCCCTCATCATCCTTGATAAGGGAAAAAGCATTAAATTGTTTCTTTAGTTGCATTCTCACAGAACCATCCCTGGTTTTCCTACTTCTATGTGTTACATTCCTCCAGTTGTCTAACTCCTGTGTATGGGAACTGACTTCTTCCCCAGAAACTTGTGTGTTCCCCATTCAGGACAGTCTATTCCACTCTGTCCTGGAAAACCTGTTGCTCCCTAATATGCTGAAGTGTACATACCCAGACCTCCACTTCCTGGAACTTCTCTTCCAACAGGGCTACCAACTTGCACTTGGTGCAGGTGAAGTTACCCACATCTATTGGCAAGAACACAAACGTACTGCAGCTGTTGCAAGTGACTGCAGCAGCTGCCTCACTGTCCACATTAAGTAGTGTTCAGTAGGCACTGAAACAGGACTCCAGGCTTCCCCTTCAAACTCTCCCAACTAAACACCTACATAACACACCCGTTTTCCAAGCCTGTTTGCCAAGTTCTGTCGCCAAGCTCTAGAACCTGAGCGTTCAGCTATATAGGAAATCTACTGGTTGCTAGTTTCTCCCCCAGCCAAGTCTCTGGCTCACAGTGTTGCCAACAAGCCTTGAAGAATTACCTGGATTGGTTCCCTGGAATTCCCCCAAATTACCTGGAAGGGGGTGGGACTTCCAGGATGGGATGCTGCAAAGCATTATGGGAAGGCCTAAAGGGGGGCAGGACTTCCAGGACGGGGAAAGTAGTTCTTTAATCCGGACTTCCTGATCATTTTCTGTTGGCAGCAGGTAGAGAGGATGGCCACTGTTTGGGTGAGAAGGTTGAATTCCCTGGAAATTCCCCCAGAATTTTACAAACACAGAAATTAAACGGAAAGTGATTAAATTCCCCAGTAATTAAATTTCTGGGGAATTCCCCGGAAATTGGTGACACTGCTGACTCACTTTTTATAAGCAAAAGCCACACCTCTCTGGAACCAGGTACTCAGGAAAGGACCAGGAGCTACACTCAATAGAGTGCTAATAAGCACACAAGCACACCTCCACTCAGCTCACACAAACAATCAGCCTTGACCCAACAAAGGATCACCAAATTACAACAGAACAATAGACACTACTGGTCACACAGTTAAGCTTCCATTAGGCCCCTAACAAAGCAATCAACCTTCCCCCCAACTGAACCTCATCCCTTGACCTAGCAAACTTTCCTAAAAGACTCTCTTGCACTGGGGAGGTTTAGCCTCACAGATGTCCAAGCTCATTTTATTATGTTTCTTCCTCCACACTCATGTAAAACACTCTTGTTTTTTAACCTGGTCATCAAGTTCTGTTGCCAAACTCCAGAGCTCAGAGTCTTCTAATGAAGGCAAACTCTCAAAGGAGGACATGACATCACTCCCCTCCATCTACAGAGCAGAGGAATCCTAGGTTCCTTGGATAGTGTTGGTAGAATTGACACACTGAATCTGGAGCATGTATTTCTGAAGCATTTTCCTAAGAACACTTGTCTGACCCATATCCAGTCTAATCCACCAGATATTGCAAGTGATCTTAACAATGATGAGTATCCAAGATCTCAGCCACCTCATATTCTTTCCCACCACCAACCATTATTAGGAATGGGTGAACCACTGGGGTCATGTAAAGGGTGTGTAGAAGCAACTAGAGCAGAAGGGACTAATAGAATACAGGATGAATGCACAGAAATGGAAGAAGCTGGAATGAAACGCTGATCTGGCAATGATGGGAAATAGACCTATGAAATGAGCATCCAAGTTTTGGCTTGGCCAGCACAAGGCGAGATGTTTAGTGGACAGACAGACATTGCCCCAATATTAAGTGGGCAGGTTTCCAGGTTGTCATTTATCACCTGCAAATCATTTGTAGTACTCTTTGACCCCATCAAAGAGGAGGGTATGAATTGTTTGGAGTTCCTGCAGGAACTGGTCTGTTACAGGCACTGAAGGAGGCATCAAGCCAGTAGGATGATAACCATAATTTACACAGAAAAATGGTCTATGAGGTAGAAGAGTGTTATAAGCGAGGAGATGTAATTCTGCCTCGTTATCCTGCTGGTAATTCACATAGCACTGGAGATATTGTTCCGAGATGACATTAGTATGTTATGTTTTCCCATTTGTATGCTGGATAGGTGAGCTTGACATCCAGAAAATGGAACAGGGTATGCCAGAACTGGGCTGTGAATTGGGGGTCACCACCTAAAACAAGGCTCTCAGGTAGATCAGATAATCAGAAAATTTTCTGGAGAAGCAGATCCATCTTTTAGGACAACCTTTCCAAACCTGAGAGTTTTGAGATATGTTGAAGTCCCACCTTTCCCAAAATGCTCATCCAACTGTGTCCTTAGCATGTGGTGTCCTTTAGCTCGTTTGGAGGTTCTAGCAGGGGAGTGCAGCTATCGTATACCCTTGACCAAAAATGGTACACTCCTTCTATTTGGGCTGGTCATCCCCTTCCACAGAGCATGCAGCTTCAGGAGGAATGCATATGGAGTGGTGAGAGAGGAAGGGAACACCCACCTAGCCAGCCAGATCAGCTAAATCAACCCCTACAATCAATGGGGTGACAGATGTTGCAGCCAGATCACTCTTTTAATTTGTAAAAGGCAATAAATCAATATGAGAGGAATTCACTTAAGGATGATGATAATGTATCTTCAGGTAATTATAGGTACAAGTAATAGGAAAATATTTTGTTGTTGTTTGCTTTTGCTTTCTTTATTAAGGATTTAGTAGATTCAATATAAGAGGAACTCAGCTAAGGATGATGATAAAATGTATCTTTAGATAATTGTAGGTATAGGTAATATGAAGATATTTTGTTTTTGTTTGCTTTTGTTTTCCTTATTAAGTAATTAGTAGATGGAGTTATATTTATAAGATTAAAAAAATGAGAAAGAAAAGAAGGAAAAAAGAATCTCAAACGATGTCAAAAACAGGCATTTGTTAGCAGGAAGGAAGTTGGAATGAATGGATTAAGAATTGAAGATTGGTGTAGGTGTAAGAAGGTTGAAGACAATGTGAAGAGGGTATGTGAGAGGGTGAGGAGAAGTATGATAAAGAGTAGGCATTAGAAGGTAAGGAAAGTGAAAGGTGGGTATAGGGGAGTGTGAGGAAGAGAAAGTTAAGGAGTGGGTAAGAAGACTAGAGAAGATGAAGAGGATACAATAGAGGGAAAAGAAGGAAAAGGAAGAGAGGATAAAGTAAGTGTGAAGAAAGTATGAGCGAAAGGAGAAGAGAAGAAGATGGTTGTAAAAAGGAATGAGAAATGTGGAATGGGAAAATGGGTAGGTTAAAGGAAGGGTAAAGAAAAGGAGAGAAGAAGAGGTTAGGAAAGTTAGAAGGTGTGGATGTCAGTGGAGAGGAATTAAAAGTGTTTAGTGAAGTTTAGAGGGATAAGGAAAAGACTGAGTGAAGAATAAATGAATATATGGAAAAGAGAGGAAATGAATAAGGGATAGTATAAATGAAATTAGGGAACAAAAATGAAAGAAAGGCAAGTCATGATAAGTAAAAAATTCAATATATATGTATGTATAATTGGTACTATGTGTTGTTGTATGTTATTTTTAAAAAATAGTTATATGCATTTTAATTAATACAAATTTACTTTGAAAGCATATGGTGTCCTTTGCAGAAGACATTTCTATACATGGTATGAAATTAACTGTCTTTGAGAAAATGTCTACTACCACTAATATGGTTGTACAGCCCTTTGAAGGTGGAAGGTCAGTAATGAAATCCAGGAATACTGTTTTCCATGGCCATGAAGGAGTTGGTAGGAGCTGCAGTAATCCTGCTGGCTTGCCAGATGGATCTTTGCTCTATGGTAGATTCAACAGGCCTGAACATAGTGGTCAATGTCTGCATGCACTCAGAGCCAGAAGAATTCTTGACTATCAAGTAATAGTCCAAAATTCCCTGTGGGCCAACTATTGTGGCACTGTACAGAATGTTAGCGCATATGGAGCCTGCTAAAATGTAAAGGTAATTGTGATAGTAGAGAAGTCCATCGTGAATAGTGTATGAAGATTTTCCTTTTGTGGTAATAGAGTGATTGATATCAGGCTTGCACAAAGGAACTGTGGGCTTGTCATTCTTTTAATTGCTCAAACGTGGTGGAAGGTTTTAGTGCTACAGCAAAGTTCTCTGGACCAAGGAGGATGTGCCTCAGACCTGAATGGGAACGGCTTGGCGCCAGACGATGGAATAGGGCCATTTTGAGGACACTTAGAGGTACAATAAAATGTGTTTTCTTTCAGACTTGTGCAGCCCCGAGCAGCCCCTTCCTGTGCTAATAACAGGGGGGAAATGGGTTAGATAAGGTCCTTCAACATATCTCAAAATTCTCAGATTTGGAAAGGTTGTCCTAAAGTACACCTTACCATTTGTTCAGATAAGTTTTTTCATTGAACTGTATTTCATTTTTTTAAACCTTCAACCCACATCAACATATGCAAATGCCCTGTTTATTAAAGTTTAATAAGTAGTGGTATTAACACAGAGATGGAAATAATGCAGCCCTCCAGATATTGTTGAACTGCATCTGTCATCATTCATCACCTTTGGCTACGGTGTCTAGGGCTGCTGGGAACTGTAGTCCAAGTATACCTGGAGGACCACATTATTTTCTCCCCTTTTAAAGCAGCAGGGAAAGATATTGATTCACTGTAAATACAGTATAAAGTGGCTGTATACAGTGATCAGACAATGAATCAAAGAAAGAGAATTCTTAATCAAAAATAATTTGAGTATCTCTGAGCGTCTGGACAGTGAATCACTGCATGGTCTCTGCCTCCCTGCTCTCCAGCAAAAGGCATGATCTACAAAGATCTATGGTAGAGCACCTGTTGTGCTGATTTAATAGAATGGGGCTTATTCCAAAGCAGCTTGTTTTATTTATTTTTTTAAAAAGGAGAGAATTTTTTTCCTGGGATAGGAGAGTATGAATTTACCTATTTGTATTTTTTGGCTGCAAGTTCCAACCTTATCAAACCCCTAAAAATTGTAGTTATGAAGATAGGCATGTAATGCAGAATTATCCAAGGCTCCAAGCAGAGGGATGGCTTGGAGTGGCCTCTGGCCACTCCAACCATGAGTACACCCTGAGTGGTGTGGGAACACAGCAACCAGACAATGTTGTTCCAAGGCCAGCAACTGCTGCAGTCCACAACAGACTGCCAGCAAGGAGCGCTTCTTTTGCTGCTGGTTTTGAGACACCTTAGGCAGCCACAATCCAGGGTGTGTGTCATCTGAACACCACACACACAGATAGGCCCAAAGGCGGCACTTTTGGCACATCTGTTTCGAGCTTAAGTGAGCTACCTATAGGAGAAGACCAATTTGCTGCACATATAGAGATTTTAGATTTAGCCTGAACAATTTGTGACCCACCAGATACAAGGTAGCTCATTAGCCATTTATGATGGTCCAGTCAGAGGTTTGATAAGGGAAATCATTTTGGCGTGTAAAAACAGTGAGGCTGTCAAGTGCCTGGGAGGCCACAACATACAGCTGGTAGGCTGTTTGCAGCTTGATGGGTCATCACAGTAGTGCAGGCCCAGTTTAGATTCTTCATACACTAACTTTTTGTAGGAACAGAAAAGAAAGGCAGCTAATCAGGTGGTGCATATGCAATATGCTCACAGGAATTGTCAGCAAGCTGTACACCTAGACAACTTCCTAAGAATAAGCAGTGGAAATTGCTTGAAAGGTCAGATGGGGGAGCACTAGGATTGTGGACAGGGAATAGAAAAGCAAGACCAAGGCAAAACATTCTTGTTTGCAGGTCCCCAAGTCTCCTACGTGATTGCAGTTTGATCTGTGAAATTCAGGTCACTTGCCAGGTTTGTGTTGCTACATTAAACAGCATTACAGGAGAAAGAACATTACACTATACAAGGCTTCTTTATAGAAAGCAGCAAGCCAAACCACCAACAACAAAAGTATGAGAGCCAGAAAGGAACAAAAAGATCACTGAAATATTAAAAAACAGCATTTGCTGTTAAAACATTGAAGTGAAAATGAAACTAATTTTTATAAATGAACCAAATGGGTGATGATCTTAAATATCTGTCTCTACTGAAGGTTTGCTATCTTTTGTAATGGGCTTTGCTCCATTTCCTTTAGTACTGGTTTGTTGGGGAGTGGCAATCTTCTCAGCTCTATTTGTAGCTGTACAGTTTGACAGACTAGACTAGTGATTCCCAAAGTAGGTGGTACACTCCCCTGGGGGTGTTGGAAAGATCCAGAGGGTGGTGAGGGGAAAGGGGCGCAGCAGGGGTGTGAGGAGAAAGGGGGATGATGTGAGGGCCTTCAGTTAAAGTACTTGTGCACAAGAAAGAGAAGGGGAACTATTAAAGGAGGGCAACTAAAATGGTGAAGGGTCTGGAAACCATGTCCTATGAGGAACAACTTAGGGAGCTAAGGAAGTTTAGCCTGGAGAAGAGAAGGTTAAGAGGTGATACAATAGCCCTATTTAAATATTTGAAGGGATGCCATATTGAAGAGGGAGCAAGCTTGTTTTCTGCAGCTCCAGAGACTAGGACCCAGAGCAATGGATGCAAGCTACAGGAAAAAAGATTCCACTTCAACATTAGGAGGAACTTCCTGACAGTAAGGGCTGTTTGACAGTAGAACACATTCCCTCGGTGTGTGGTGGAGTCTCCTTCCTTGGAAGTCTTTAAACAGAGGCTAGATGGCCATCTGTCAGGTATGATTTGATTGAGAGTTCCTGCATGGCAGGGGGGGGTGGACTGGATGGCTCTACGATAAATATGGGCCAGCCAAATCGCATATGAAGTCTCATGGGCTATGTCGTCTCATGAGACTTCCCTTGAGATGCGTGTGAAAATCACGTTTTAAGCTGTTGAGGGACCTGGGCCCACATTTGTGTTAAGGTGATTCAAGAGCAGCCTGAAGCCATGGCGTTTGCCTGCGAAGGCTGAGTGTTAACATCACTTCCTCTGCAATGGTGTCAGGGATAAACCATACCAGCAAGATCATCGCACTACAGTCTTATAGTACTGCTATCCCACTTTAACTGCTCTGGCTGCTTCCTGTTACATCCTGGGATCTGCAGTTTAAGGAGGGGATTTTAGAATTCTTAGCCAGAGAGCTCTTAGGCCTCACTGAACTACAAGCCTCAGAATGCAACAGGAGGCAGACAGAGCAGTTAAAGTGGAATAGCAGCACTATAAGAGGGTAGTGCGGTAATGTGGTCTGATTAAAGCATTGCACTGGCACTGAAGGGGACTCAAGCTCATAGCCCAACACATGGGAAATCCCACCAGGTGATCCTAGGTTAGTCATTTCACAGTGTAATTTGCTGCAGAGATGTTCAATTCAAATTGCTGATACTGACTTAGAAAACTGTACACTAACTGGGACCTTAGTGCCCTGCAGAATATCTCCCACCAGCTGTGTCTTAATGTAAAGGCATTTAAAGAAGCATAATAGGCCCTTGATCCTATTACAACTGGGTGGCTCTGCTCACGGGTAATGATGACCAAAAAAACAAAACAAAAAACCTACCCCTTTCTTCCAGCCCCACCATGGCTAGACCTCCACATGGGCCCTAGCCTTTGTTTGGTTATGCATTTCTGAAACACCCCTCAGGCTAAAGTTCAGAAAGTGACTATAGAAGCAAGGTTTTGTTTTAATTTGCTTGTGCTCCCCAGCTCTGCATTGCTCTCCCAAGGTAGGTCTAGTTGGGATCCACATTATTGTCCATTTAGTACCAGGTGAAGTCCTCTCCTCTCTTTTCTTTTTTGCTCTCCTGGGCATTTAGGAATTTAAAGCATCTTACTTACTTTATATCTATTACTACAGTTACTGCGGCAGTCACTGTGGCTTAATTCTGTACCTGGTGATTTGCTTTAACTTTTACATTTGTATTGTATTTTGTTGTGTTCTGTCTATTGGCTTGTATACTGTGCTGCATTTTACTTATTTGTTGTGAGATTATTTTTTACTACATTGGTACTATTTTTTAATTGGTTGTGCAAGACATTATTTGTTTATCCCATATTTAATAAATGCACCAGTAAATCCATTCACAACCATAGTTTAGAACAATAAAAATGGGGCAGGTCTTCTACCACACACCAGTACCACAAATAGAGAAGAATTTGTCAATGTTAGATTTTTTTTTCTGGCAACAGAACTTGAATTACTTTTGGTAGCACTGACTAAACTATTTGGTTCATACAAATGACTCTAACTGATACAACTTGAACTAACTAAATGAGTCTTGCAAGTATGGGCAGTATGGATAAAATATGAATAAATCTATTTCAAATAAATAAATGTGCAACTTATTTGAACAAAATCTCTGTTTGACTCAAAAGATTTTCAGAGATTTGAGCAAGCCTTTGTTATATATTAATGACTAGGCATGTCTGCTTCTCCCTCCACATTCATGGACATGATATTCATGGTTTTGGTTATTCGTGAAGTCAAGGCCTCTGTGCATGCACACTCCTGCTCATCTCTTTTCCTTTTCTCCGGGGGGGGGGGGGGCCCAGGAGGGAGAAGCTGGGAAGGTATACAGGGCAACTCCGCCCCTTTCCTGGTCGGATTGCTGCCTTGCTGAGGCACCGATCTGCCCAGGAAAGGGAATGGAGGATGGATCAATCCCTCCAACCCCCTTTTCCAGGCAGATGGTTGGCTGCCCTGCTCAGGCACTGATCCTCCTATAAATGGGCTGGGAGATGGGATGGATCTATCCCTCCAAACCCCTTTCCCAGGCAGATGGCTGCCTGCCTTGCCCATTTCCCTCCCAGCCCTTTTCTCAGGGAGATGAGTGTCTGGGCAAAGCAGGCAAACATCTGCCTGGGAAAGGGGAGGAGAGCCAGTTAAAGGGACAGAAGGGCAGGGGAAGAAGAGGAGCACACGTGACTGCTCCTCTTTCCCCACCTACCCTTCCCTTTAACTCGCTTTTGTGGGGGGGGGGGGGGGGGGAGTTATTCACGATTTTTGACAGTCACAGGGGTCTTGCGCCCTTAACCCCGGCGAATTTGGAGGGCCGAATATATATAGTTTACAACTTGAAAAGAAACAAGAAAGCTATCTCTAAGCTTTAAGGCCACCAATCATATTAAACAAGAATATCTGTGATTTCCTCTGATTCTGAATGGATCTTCAGAGATCTCCCATAGGCTCTCACACAAGTGTGTGTGAGCAGGCACACGTAGACACAATGAAATGGAGATGTATCATGAGAGACTTAGGCCACAACTCCTGCCTATTCAGTTAACCATGAGAGTTTAATCAGTATTTTCCCTCATGATATAAAAACACAAACACAAAAATGCAAAGCATAATACCTCTCTCCCAGAAATGATTTCAAACAACAATAGGTTTAAATAGAGATTCCTGTCCAGCAGTGCTCTCTTCGTGTCAACTTATAAAGCAGCGTTTGAAAATGTCATAATGTGGATCTATCAACCTCTCACACTAGGCAAGAGAAGCTGATGCCAAGCAGAGACACTCCACAAAAGATCAATTAAGATTATCAATAAATTTAGCTGCTTTGAACTGTCCATTAAGGGTGGACCCATTGAGTGGGTTTTGATCTGTCTTTTCCTTCTTTGTATTCTATTATTTCAGATTTTCATTTTTAAAAATTTCACCTTTCTATGCAAATCTTACTTTTCTAATGTTAATTTTTGTTACAGTTGACCCTTGTAGAATTAAATGAGTAAAGTACTTTGTGCCAAATATGTTTCAGACAAAATATATGCCCAGTTGTAATGTTTTACAGTGTGCCAGACCCCCCCCCCACGTAAAAAAATGCGTATGCTCGAGCCCCATTGAAAATAATGGGGGTGTTGAAATGACAGAGCATGTTCTTCTGTACTGTCAATTTTATGAAGATATTCGCCATCAGCTGATCACGCCTCTCCTAAATAAATACCCTGGTCATACTGACACTTTCTATTTACGTTATCTCTTGGATAACCGAAAACCAAATGTTCTTCACAAGGTGGCAAAATTTTGCTATATTGTACGTAAATTATGCCCCCAACTGGTTGCTGACGAAAGCTGAAATGTTTACAACTGATCTAAAATTGTATCTGAAATTGTATAGACATTTTTTAAAATAACTGTACTGTGTAATGGTTATATTGTCAATTTTTGTATTGGTCAATGACCGAATAAAATTTTTTACTTTTACTTAAAATAATAATAATAATAATAATAATAGGGCTCATGCATGGTGCAGCGGCACATGTGCGCCACAGGCGCATGGCCCCTTTAGTCTTAATGGAATGCGCTGCCCCTTGTGCCCCACCGCTCCCGCAGGCGCGTCCGCTATGACACGGACGCACTGTATTAGCCAAAGACCATGTTCATGTATATTAAACATCTCAGAACTATAATTATGGTCGGCTTTCCATATCTACAGATTTTTTATCCATGGATTCAAGCATCCATGGATCGAAAATATTACAAAAAATATAAATTCCAAAAAGCAAACCTTGATTTTGTCCTTTTATATAAAGGTCAGGAAAAGAGCATGATGGGGGCAAGAGCCCCAGTTGTTCAGTTGAGAGAGGTGCAGTGATGGATGCCTTGAAAGTGATATGTTCCCATTTTATTTTTAATAGCATGATGGCTGCAAGAACCAGGCTTTTGTGGAAGAAAAATCTCTCTTGGATCCAAGGTAACATTCTGAGCAAGTTTCTTCTCTGATGATTTCTGTCTTCCTACAATCCTTTTCCAGACACTGCTATTGACTGAGATGATAATTTTGTGAAAATTAACAATGTTTAACAATGTTTCAAATTAACAAAGTAATAACATTTGCTAATAACATTTCACTATGATTTCTTCTCCTTGATCCATTTGCCCAGGTTCCTGTCACCAGTGGGGTTTGGGGAGGATGGCAGGATTTTGCTTAATTCTGTGTGACTTAATATAGGAAAATAGCACAAAAATATTGACTTAAATCTAATTGTGAGTTCAACTAATGTAATTTACATAAATGGTGACTTACTGAGGTGAGTTACAAACAGCCCTGAAGGGGCCGTTTCCCCGCCGCCTCCATTCGCTGCATAGGGAAGCCCCAGCGGCCAGACTGCGGGGCTTCCCTGTGCAGTGAAAAAGGAGCACCAAAATGGCGCTCCTTTTCGAAACGCAGAAGTGGCACCGCGAGGGGCAGAGAATGCCCTCGTGGCGTCACTTCTGCTGCGACACATCTGGACGCACAGCGTCCAAGACGTCAAAATGGTGGCGCCCATGTGGATGGGTGCCGCCATTTACGACGCGCTCCGCGCGTACTGGAAGAAAGGGCCGTGAGGAAGGTAAGAACCTTCCTAACCCTAATACGGCCCTTCCTAACCCTAGTACGCGCAGATTGCGTACTTAATGGCGGTTTGTAACCCACCTGAGTTCCCACTGATTCAGTAGATCTGTTCCATTTGGAATTAGTTATTCAATTTAGGGCATTATAAATAACACATTTTAAATATAATCCCTAATAACAATTAGTTGACAGACAGGAGAGTTTGTTTATAACAGTTGTGATGGCTCACCTTTAGCATTTATTCTCTAAGGAGGTTCATTTAGAACCAACACTATTATCTTTTTGGCCAAGGCAAAGATCTTTTTCTTCTCATGGCCCTTTAAAACTTTTTGAGTTGCAGGCATTAAACTCTGTGGGCTTTACGTCTGAGTAGACATGTTGTGGTTATTTTATGATGCTGTACTTTAAATATTATTTAATATTTGGACTGAATGGTCTTTCCATCTCCATGATTCTATGATTTTAATATTTGTAAACTGACTGGGGAACTTCACAATTGAAAATATGGTATATACTTTCCAGGGGCAGGGGAGGGAAGGGAAGACAGTTATACAAAAAGCATGAACTGATGTAAATGATCAGTTCTTTTGGCCCAAACAAACATGTTAAAAGTCACAGTTGGACTTCTTTGGTTGGCCTGAGTAGATTTTAGAATACCACAACAAGTAGCTTTATCCACACTATTTATAACCATTGTCACTTGATGACTAAGCTCAGTGAACTGCAAGGAGACATAGGTACTCCTGTGGAAAATTTATGTAATATGAATAAGGGACGAGATTACCATCTTTCTCTCTAAATTACTAACCAGCCCAAATGTACTTTCTAGATCCACTTCCCCTTGTGATGCCAAAGACACAAATAATTTTACCAAGCATTTGATTTTTAAAAGTGCTGATACTGGACATGAAATGATTACCAAAGTTACAAGAACATGTTGGCAGTTGTTTCTCGAAAGCTGCTCTGTATCTAAGAGGCAGCATATGTGCTGTGCAAAGCAGCAGCTGCCTTGGCAAGGAAAGACTTTAATTGAATATTTGAGGAAATAAACACACGGAACCTGTGTAACTTGATGTCAAATAAGTTATTGTTGCCCACAGCTCTTTATATTTTCTACTCCCCCCTTTAAAGGGAGGGGACCTTCTTATGTAAATGTTACATTATTAGAGAAAAGAAATGATGAATGAATAATATTCCATTAATTTAAAACGCCAAACTGCTTCCCATGTTCTGTTAAGGGCATTCCATGATCACTTAACCTCCTCTTCTGGGAAGTTTAATCTGCAAAGGGCTACAACCTTAACAGACACATTATTGAAGTGATATACATTGGCATAATAACTTACACTATGGCAATTTCAGCTTAACAGCAGCCTTGGAACTATATGGCTGTCAGTATCCGACTAGTTGGCTAGTGTTTATGTGACTAGACCAATGGAATCTATGAAGCAGACACTGTCATATAACTGAAGATACCATTCCACATTACGAGTACTGCAACTGTGATTAGTACCATAAAATATTAAAACATTAAATGTTATACAGTATTATTTTACTGTCACCTACATTCCTTCCCTGTATTTGAGTCTATCTTGCTGTTTCTATCTCTCTCTAGAAAAAATAATTTAGATTGCCTCCATAATCCTATTCACTGCTGAAAGGGGAGAGGTGATGGAATAGAACTTGATGGGAGAAAATGTTGGGTTGTAGTGGTGGAAACAAAAGAGATTTCAGAAGTATAGCATAGACACCTCTCAAGACTGAGCCTGGAGATCCACCTTCACTCCCCCCTTGCACTTTGTGCATTAGGTAGAGGCTCAGCCAGAACCTGCAGAGGCCAGTTAAATGCAATTAGATGCATGGTTCCTTAAGCTAGCAATTAGAATGTACTATGCAGCTAGTAAGCCAGCATGGTGTAGTGGTCTGAGTATTGGACTATGGACATGAGGGTTACAAAGTAGAATTCCAACAGGATTAATAAATCTTTGGCCAGTATTTGTTACACGATGTTGTGTTTGTCCTGATGCTGCTTTGTATATTCCATCCATTCCTGGAATGCTCCTTTTCATTGACATAAAACCTGCCAATGCCTCCCAAATGTGCTGCTTTTCCACTATAGATTTCCATCATGCGATAAATGCCTCCTCCTGCTATTCCACCTCTCAGATAGTTATGTGGTATGAGTGGGCAAGATTCTGCTCTTTTCCCTCTCTCCTGCCTTCCCCTCACAATTCCCAAGTAGGCTGGATTCCTTTCCTTTTCTATTTCTTTTCTTTTTAAAAATTACATTGCATTGCCATAATTGTGCAATTGTGGTAGAAATAAAAATAATAAAACCCCAAAGACATGCTGGTAGGGTATAGGGCAGAAAGTTGTGGTTGTGGAGGCCATGCAGAAGAGAGAGCATCAGACTACAGATTGCCAAAGAAGCACCTTAGCACTATGGCAGAGAAGTATGATAATGGACGTTTTCCAAACTAATATGTTTCCATTTCTTTAAACTAACATGATGGCAATGAAACAGCAGGTTGACGTCCACAGACACTGAAGACCAGAGTTTAATTCCCTACTTGGCATGGAAACCTACTGGGAGATCTTGTGCAAGTTACACTTTCTTAGCCTCAGAAGAAGGCAAAGGCAACCCCCTTTCTGAACAAATTATGCCCAAAACAAAACAAAACAAACAAAAAACAGTGACATTTTCACCATAAGCTGAAAATGACTTGAAGGTGAACAACAGCAGATGTGGCTATTACGTCTTTTTCTCCTTAACATATTTGTTGTGTTATGAAAAAGTCTGCAGTGGTGAAAAAGAAGGTAGGATTGTAAGTGCTGGCTGATGGCAGCATGCAATGAATGGGACAAAATGATGGTGGGATGAAAGCTTCATCAGATACAACTCCAATTATTGCCAGATTCACTTCTTCCTTCTTCCTATGCAGAGAAGGGGAAGAAGGAGCAGCTGGTGCCTTCAAATCATGGAATGGAATCCCCACTGTCTCATTTCACTCTTCATAAGATGGATGTGGAACCTCAATGGGCCAGAAGTTTCTTTGTGTCTCTGAGAGCAATTGATTTCTCTTCCTATGTACTTTGTTTACAAGTTTTTAAAAATGGTTAAATAAATAGGAAAAAAAGAAGGCCATTATAAGAATTAAAAACATTTCCTTGGTGTTACTCAGAGACAACACAGACAGTGGGGAAAGTGTCACATATCTCTCTCCAAAAAATGCCCTTAGAAAATGTCCACAGAGGTTGATTGAGATAAGAGATATTTTACTTTCTAGTTTAAGATATTTGTTGACAAACAATTAAATGCCATAAATACGAACACACTGATTCAATTCACTGGTATTATTAATAGAACAAACCAACCAAGCTACTAAACCCGACCTCTTCCTCCTTTCCCAGGGTCCTTAATTAAACCAGATTGCTTATGTCATTTAAGTTACTAAATAACACATGTTCCTAGTGAGCATGTGCCACAGCAAGCCTTGTCGCCAAACATAAGTTAAAGTAGGGTGGGGAATTGCATTTTAATTTTTTAAAAACTATAAACATTTTATATGAGTACTAGCACAACTGAAAGAAGTTACTAAAAGATGCAAAATGAAGGGAAAAATCAGCTAATGAAGTCCAACCCATGAAAAATGTATGCATACAAAATTGACAAAAACATGTCATAGTTGCTGGAGCCATGGGTCAAATTAACTGCAATCAAAACATGCCATTTATCCTTTATATCTTAAAATCAGCATAGACCATCCTGAAATCTTTTCATAGAATCATAGACCTCAGGGGCCTTCACATCCAACCCTCTGTAATGCAGGAATACACAATCAAAGCACCCCAGACACATGTCAGTCCAGCCTCTTGAAAAGCCTCCAAAGAAGGAGAGTCCATCACATTCTGATGCAGCGTATTCCACAAACAGCTCTTAGTGTCAGGAAATTCTTTGTAACGCTGAGGTGGAATCTCCTTTCCTGTAGCTTAAATTCATTGCTATGGGTCCTATTCCCTGGAGCTGCAGAAGAGAAAATTGCTCTATCTTTAGTATGGCATCTTTTCAAATATTTAAACAGGGCTATAATTTCACTTCGTACCCTTCTCTTCTCCATCCTAAACATACCCAGCTCCCTAAGACTCTCCTCATAGGGCAGGGTTTCCAGACCATTCACCATTTTGGTTGCCCTCCTTTGGACATGCTCCAGCTTGTCAACATCCTTTTTGAGTTGTGGTGCCCAGAACTGGACATAGTATTCCAGGTGAGGCCTGACCAAAGCAGAATAGAGTGGTTCTATTACTTCCCTTGATCCAAACACTATACTTCTACTGATGCAGTCTAGAATCAAATTGGCTTTTTAAGCTGATGCATCACACTGTTGATTGATGTTTAACTTGTGGTCTACTAAGACTCCGGATTACTTTCACATGTACTGTTGTAAAGACAGATCTCTCCCATCCACCTAACAGTCATATTGTCTACTCATATCTTACTAGCTTGTTTGCAAGAATTGCCTTTTACTAGTCTTTGGAAGCTGTAAAGGAAAAACACTTCCCACACATTACTTTACCAAAGAATTCAGGAGACCCAATTGATACCAACTCTCTCGCTGAAGCTATCTCAGACTATGCAGATAAAACATTTCAACACATAAAAACATCACACATTTTGCTATCTATATAACTATTCATCTAACTTACCTGTTCATTTCCCACATAACAGTTTCTATATTTTCCTCAAAATGTCACAATCCAGTTTTACATACTACAGTATACCAACTAGTAAGAATAATGTATCACATTATTATAAATCAGTAGCTATGTATAAGACATACATATGTCATACGTATATCCAGGCATACATATGTCAGTCAACCTAGCAACAGTTCTATACACAGCATCAAAGTATTAGGGTTGGATCAAATGCCAATCAGTCAGCACATATATCATGCTACATACCTCTCAGTTAACACACTTGAGGTAAACCCTCCATCTTTCTCTATCCCACAGCATGTTTATATATAACAAGCCACCAAGTCATACCTTCCAGTTGAAACCATGCACACACATCACAGTTGTATCAAACACATGATACAAAACAGGATTCCCCCAGCACAATATCATGGCAGGATCAGCCCAAACTTGACAATATGTATCAGCCACAAAGCATCTAAACAACTAAAATGGCTACAAATGTTACTGTTAGACTATGAGACAGAAGGCCCAACCCCAACAAAGATATATGAAGACCACTAAGGATGTATAAAGATTTCTCAGGCAGAGAAGATCAGTACTCAATTTAAACGTGTTGAAACAAGGTATAATTTCATAAAAGATGCACAGGAACAAAGACTTATCAAGCTAAAATACTGTCCAACAGAAAACATGATTGCAGACTCTTTATCAAGCCATTGCCCAGAAACCATTATGAAGCTAGAGAAGAGAAGATGAATCTTGTGGACTTGTGCATGCATAATTGAGCAGTGGTGTTGGATATGCAATACTGCTTGGCACTGAAGAGTCAAGAATGCCTCAGAGCAGGCAGTAGTAATAAAGTTAGATAGGATGTGTCACCTAAAGTGTTCTCCCTCCTTGTCTACCTATTCTGACTCCTCTGTGATGTAAACTGATATTCATTGGGGTCTGTCTCCACCTCTTCTCTTCCTGACAGTCCTCTCTCATCACTTCTGAAGAATGAAGGTAGGTTAGATTAGCAATCTGAGTAACTTCCCTATCTTAAAATGGAGTTCCTATAATAAAGCTTTTGTTTCTCCAAACCATTTGTCTCTTTACTCCTTAATCAGGCTTTCTAACCACTATGTGTACTCTCTATCAAGTATAATGTCTAGATCAAGAGAAGTAATAGTATCACTGTATTCTGCTTTGGTCAGACCTCAACTGTAGTGGCCTCACTAGGGGGGTGTAGCCTGTACTGGGTGACACCCCAGAAGTGGGGTGACACCTGGTTGTGCCCTTCTCCTGCTGTGGTGTGAGGAGGAGTGAGTGCACTTCTCTTGACTTTGCTGCAATAGTAGTAGCCTTCTGACCTTGCTGCCATGGTGCTACTCTGCTCATGATGAGAATGCCCCTACAGCAGCAAAGGAGAAGGCTGAGCACTGCCCTCCTAAACTTGCTGCTGTTGCACTTCTCTACTCATGAGGAGAATGATGCCTCAGTAACGAAGGAGAAGGCTGAGTGCACCCTTTTGGCCACAACCCCAGGAAGTGCCACTGCTCCCCAATAGCACCAGTCTTGCCCCTGGAAGCCCTGCCCCTTCAGCGAGTGACACCAGGGGCAGGGATGCCACTGCTAACCTAAAATATTCTTTCCAGTTCTGGGTATCACATTTCAAGAAGGATATTGACAAAATAGAACATGTCCAGAGGAGGGCAACAAAAATGGAAAAAGATTTGGAAAATTATGCCCTAAAGTGGTATGTTTAGCCTGGTGAAGAAAAGGTTAAGAGGTGACATGATAGCCATTTTTAAATATTTGAAAGGTTTAAATATTTAAAAAGATTTGAAGATGGAGCAAGCTTGTTTTCTGATGCTCCAGAGACTGGGATAGATAACAATGGATTCAAACTACAGGAAAAGAGATTCCATCTAAACTTTAGGAAGAACTTTCTCATTAAGAATTATTATCATTAAGAACCCTTATATCCAGAGACGTTATCCAGTGCTCAGACCATTACATCACACATAGGCACGTTCCAGATGCACCAGTCCTTTCCGGATGCCCTAACCCTAGTACGTGCCGAGCACGTACAAAATGGATGCACCCATTCTACATTCTGAATGGCACGCCTTGCGTTGTTATTACCACACCACAAAAAGAACCCACTTTTTGCGGGTTCTTTTTGCTGCGCCAAGGAATTGTGCGGTTTGTCCACTGAGATTCCCTGGTGCAGCAAACACTGGCGCTGGCAGACCGCCCTTTTGGGCGGTCTGTAAAGCGCCTAACTCTCATGTTGCAGCCTAGTTTTAACCAAACAATTTATTATTAATCAAAAGAAAGAACAACACTATAGTTCACTGCAGAAAACTCAGTCTTCACAGCATCCAAAGTTTACCTAGCGTCCTGAAATGAGCAGAAATGAGGAAGGAGTGACGTTTGCTATTTTTCCTCCAGAGCTTTTTTTTTAAAATGATTTCTTTCCATTGCTTGCATCTAGACAAATTCTGGGGCTGTTCTAAATGTTTTTGTCTATTGAGAGCCCAACAAGGGACTGAGAAGATTTTGAATCCTGTATATGATAAGTCTCTGCTGACCCACCCAAGCCATTTGCTGAACATCTCCTTTCCAACCTCTCCACATATGGGAGGTCCATCAGTAGAGATGTATAGACAGTCACTTTGTGGCTCCCTGTACCAGCAAAAGTTGATCTGAGGTTGGTTAATGTTGCAACTGGTGGAACTTTAAAATGATTCACAATTTAATAAATGTAAGCTACCAGAGTCAGTATGACGTAGTGGTTTGAGTGTTGGTCTAGAACTCCAGGGGAACATGGTTAGAAGCATTAGTCCCTGCTTAGCCATGGAAATCCCCTTGGTGACTTTGGGCATGTAACACTTGAGCAGCCTAAGAGGAAGGTAGTGGTAGACTTTCTCTGAATAAATCTTGCCAAGATAACAACAATAGAGTTGACGCGAAGGCACTGACAGTCACAAATGTCTGAAGGATGGACAACATTAATATTGTGTGCATCCTCTGTTGCAAGAATACACCATAGTCAAGTTGCAATATAAATCAGTGTGCCTTTAATTTTAATTCCTTCAGTGAAATTTTGTTCTCACTGATTTCACTGGTTGTACAAATAAAGCATGACTTTCAAGCAATTTGGTGTGGGAGAATAGCCTTCCTTGCCCCTAATATTCCTCGGACTGGTAACGTATTTGTGCCCATTAGCTACAACTTGTTCCTTCTTTCCTCAAAACTCTTTGCAAAGTGGTAGCTGATTGCTCATGGATGGGAAGTGGTCTGGGTATTACCACTTGGAATAGAACTGAGATATATCAATTAAACTAGTTACAGTTTGTTTTGTGGAGCAAAAGGCTGCAGAGGTCCTCAATGATGGGGCTGAATATACTATACTTTAGCCTTCTGGAAAGGGAAGGACATTGCTTAAGACATGTTCCCTGTGCCTATTTCCTATTACAAACACAAAACATGGTTTTCAAGACTTCAGTCTATTGCAACTTTAAAGGAGCAGATTTTTCCTTAGCAATTATAAAACCTGAATCATGGGATTTATAACAGGAAAATATCACAAACCCGAAAGGCTCTTGCTCCCACATCACTAAAGCAGATCTGTGGATTTTTCTTGAATTTTATGGTCAGCAAAGCATAGAATTAGAGAGGTCTCTTACTATTGATTTTATAGTCAGTTTTTGTCATCTTGCTCCTTGAGGAGATCAATGTTAAAGATGACTGTGGTGAATCCCCAAGGATCACATTATCTACTCTGTTGGTTGGTGGTTCTGGAAATGCTGCAGATTCAAATTTATATGAAATCTATTGTTTAGTCAAGCATGCATTTTTATTGTGATTTGTTTGTAGGTTGCTATTTCAGTACTGAGGGGCAACTCAAAAAGTTTTGAGGTGAGTGGATAAGGGTGGAGCAGTTTGGAGGCAGACATCATGGGTTATTTAAACAAACTGACAGGGCAATATTGTATAAATTTAGCAATTCTCAAATGCCTTTCAATACTTATTGTGAAGGAATCTAGTTGACAATTCTATTTATGATATTTTAATAAGGTCAGTGAGACTAAATTTGCTGAAATGGAAATACACATCAGTACTATAATTAGGATGGTGCAATATTTATTTATTATTAATTTAGTTCTTGAAATATTTATATCCCACCTTTTAGTCCCTTAGGAAGTAGTTTACACCATCAATTAAAACAAACCAAAAATCACGACAGAATAACAATCAAACATTACCTGAGCAGGGAACAAAATGACCACCAAAGCATGGCATCTGTCGTTCCCTCTGTCTGTTAACATGTATGGAATTTTCATGTCAGTATAAAATAATCAAATGTATTTTCAAAATGATAGGTGAAACATCATATATTGTCTCTCTAATGGGCATAGTGTGGGCATAGTCAGGATGAGTGTTTCAAAAGAGTAATGCATACCCATCAATAGAAGATTGTAAGTCAGGGAGCTGGGATAACTCTAAAGTGCACCTGGGGGAGGAGCAGAAGTGCCATCTCATTGGCTGGTGGTGGGGCTAAGCATGCTGGGCATTAGTGGGGAGGCCGGGAGGGGTGGGATTTGTGGGCCTCCTGTCCCTGATTGCCCATTGGGCCTATTTCAGGCCACATGGCGCAGGAAGTCGGTGCCATTTCTTGGGGGAAGCAGAGGCTGGGCAGCAGCAGCGGGAGGGACAGTGGGAAGTGATGCAGCGATTGACACAGGCCAGTTTGGCTCCACTATTTCCGGTAGCAAAAGAGTGACAACACCAGTCAAACCCCTTGCCACATGGTTCTGGCTGCTGCACTTGGCCTTGAGTCTAGATAAATCCTTGCCACTCAGCTCCAGCTGCTGTACTCAGGATCCTGCTATTCTACGGCCATGCCGCCCAAAGGTGCAAAACAGCAGTTTGCATCTGCAACTAGGGGCCAGGCTGGGCAGCCCAGGAAGTCCTGGCAGCTCTGGCACCCAGGACAAAGCACCAGTGACCCTTGCCCCCCCCGCAGCCATCCCCCCCACCCCTGTGTCAGAATCCACCTTCAGTTAGGTGTTCAGGATGTCTTCTGCCAGATAGATAGATGGGTAGACAGACAGACAGACAGACAGACAGACAGACAGACAGATAGATAGATAGATAGATAGATAGATAGATAGATCTATCAGGGTGCCTTCTGCCAGATAGATAGATGGGTAGATAGATAAATAGATAGATAGATAGATAGATAGATAGATAGATAGATAGATAGATAGATAGATAGATGGATAGATA
>NC_056527.1:72867798-72884185 GCF_019175285.1 Sceloporus undulatus | reverse complement strand
AAAATAATGGTAAGCATTAGCCTTTGCTGCCCTGCTGACTCCAGCCACTGGTCATCAAACCATTCATAGCTATAGAATCTCCAGAATTCTGTCACCCCCATGAAATTTTCTGTTAAATCCCCCTCCCCCAAATTTCTAGTATTGCAGAGAGTGAGACACTGGAAATTGTCCACACCTAGAACTTTTCTCTGCTGTGTTTGCACCCTTGCGCACTTGCTGCCCTCTTTATATGAATACCTCAGCTGTATATCTTCAACAAACCTTTTAACTTATATGTTCAACAAACCTTTTAATACTGCAGTGCAAGAAAGTTTGGATTGCCCATGCCATCACATTACCATTTCTAGGTACGGTTGCGAAAGATGAAAGCTTATGGGGGGGGGGAATCAATTCATTTGAAATGTGACACGGGAAAGGTTCTGCAGATACCATGGACTGCTAAAAAGACAAATCAATGGGTTCAGAACAAATCAAGCCGAATTTTCCTTCGGAGCCAAGATGACCAACAGAGGCTGTCATACTTGGACATATCATGAGAAGACAGGACTCCTAGAAAAAGACCAGTAGTATTTGGGATGGTAGAAGGCAAGGAGAAAGAGGAAGCCAGATCCATACAAATAGATTCAGTCGAATCCATAGTTGCGAATCGAAAGGTCTGAGCGGCGGCTGATGACTTAGAGATCTCCCATTCATTGGGTTGCCATAAGTCAAGTCAAATTTACAGCAGTTAGCAACAACCATAACATATGCTGGAAATTTGTGGACTAAAGGAAAATTCATTGGGGGACAGATTCATATTGAGGGGAATAGCCATTTCCCCCTTAGCTACACCTTTCTTGATTGTTTTATAAGGCATCGTGTTCTGTTTCATGTGCAGCAATGCAACAGAAACCAGCACAAGGCAACTGCAACCTTGAGTAGGAGATCCCAAAATGAGATCCCAACTGTGTTGGGTTCTTTCAAGCAAAGACATACCAGTACTTTACATATCACAAATATTGTAGCAATAAATTAAAAAAGCAAATCAACCACTAACCTGCTATGTTTGATAAGAAGACCCAGGTGGAAAGCAATCAGCAAGGGACTATCTTCAGATCGGCCATGGCTGGCGTCTTTTCGAAGCTAGGACCTTCTAATTCTCGCTCTCTCTTTCCTCTCCTTTCTGCTAGGTTGAAACTGAGAAAGTGTGGCTCTCTGGACAAAATTCTGCATTAATATAACTGTCCGGTGTTCTCTTCCACCTCCCATCGGAAATTCCTGAGAATAGGCCACAGATATCCCACCATTGGTGGAAGTTCAGGGGAAAATGGGAAAATGTCACCAAATGTCACCTTCAGTGAAACAAGATCTGAGTCCCTTTTCCAAGGCAAAGGGACTGCTGGCCCATGGTCTGAAGAGCCCACGCATTATTCCTGATTCCAGTGAGAGCTAGAGGTGGCTTTCTCGATGGAATAATGCTGTGGGCTCTTAGACCATGGGCCAGCAGTCCCCTTTGCCTTTGAAAAGGGACATCAGATCTTGTGTTCACTGAAGGGACATTTGGTGACATTTTCCATTTTCCCCTGAAACATTCCACCAATGGGTGGGATATCTGTGGCATATTCTCAGGAATTTCAGATGGAGAGGGTGGAAGAGAAACACCGGACAGTATATTAAATGCAGAATTTGTCCAGAGAGCCCACGTTTTATTATTATTATTATTATTATTATTATTATTATTATTATTATTATTCTGTTTAGTTTAACTTGTGGGCTGCATCATATTCGTAGTTTGGGAGTACTCCTAGATCCATCTCTACAGTTATCATCTCAATTGGATGTGATGGCCAGGAGTGCTTGGTACCAGCTTCGGCTGATACGCCAGCCGCGTCCCTGTTTGGATCGAAAGGACCTAGAAAATGTAGTACATGCACCGGTAACCTCTTGTTTGGACTTCTGTAATGCGCTCTACATGGGGCTACCTTTGTATCAGGTTCGGAAGCTTCAGCTGATTCAAAATGCTGCAGCCAGATTGATTACAGGGACAGCTAGATCGGATCATCTAACACCCGTATTAAAATCTCTTCACTGGCTACCAATTCGCTTCCGGTCCCGATACAAAGTGTTGGTTATTACCTTTAAAGCCCTAAATGGCTTGGGCCCGGGTTACTTGAGGGAACGCCTCTCCCTGCATAATCCACCCCGCACTCTCAGAACTACAGGAAAATTATTACTCGAACATCCCAAGCTGAGACTGGCAACTACCCATCAAAGAGCTTACACAGCAATAGCGCCCACTCTCTGGAATGCTCTTCCGGAAGAGATCCGCCTCAGTGGGATACTGGAAGCCTTTAAAAAGGCATTAAAAACCTACCTCTTCCTACAAGTTTATCCTCCCAACTCCTTGTAGTGAAAGTACTCCCCAACTGTCTATGCTATGTATATATCCTCCGATTTTTAATGTATAATTGCGTTGTTTTTAGATAATTGTATTGTATTGGATTGTTATATTGTAATATAATTTTTAACTGCTTTTATATTGTATCATGACATTTGGTCATAATTTTATCTGTTGTAAACAGCTTTGATCACCAGGAAAAGCAGTATATAGAGAAACAATTTATTATTATATTATTATTATATATTGTTTTAGTGTTTTTAAATTTTGTATGTTGTATTTAAAAAAACCTTTTTACTGTTTTAATTGGATTAATTGGATTATTTTAATTGGATTATTTTAATTGTTTTTAAAGTGTTGTTTTAATGTGTGTGTGTGTGTGTGTGTGTGTGTGTATTATGAGCCAGCCGCCTTGGGTCTCAACTTGGGAGAAAGGCGGGATAAAAATAAATAAATGAATAAATGTTGCTAATGCTGCTCACCAATGCTCATGAGCACAAGAGAAAAGAGAACATGACCTCTGCTGGATGACTTGCATCTGCACTGCAGAAATAATCCAGTTTGGCACTGCTTTACCTGCCGTGGCTCAATACTATGGAATTCTGAAAGTTGCAGTTTTACGAGATATTTAACCACCTCTCAGAGCTCTGGTGCCACAACAAACTACAATTCCCAGAATCCCAGAATAGCATGGAGCCAAAGCGGTGTTGACCTGTTGCAGCCCATGGTCTCTTTCATGCAGGGATTGGAACCTTGGTCCTAGTCCAACACTCAAAGCCCTGCAGCATGCTAGAGCTCAAATACGAATGTTACGAGATGACTCAGTTCAATTATTTTGCATGCATAAGGCCATTTACGAAGAAATAAATCCCAGCCTTTTATGTTTTTGTTGACTTCAGCCCTTGCAGACTTGCCAGGTCACTGCCCTTCAATAGAGTTGGGGAGATTGCCTTTCCTGGAAGATATTCAATAAGCAGGGCGTTACAACAGAGAAGGACCTGTATCTGCCAGCTATAAGTCTCCATTGCAGTTCTGTGTTACAATATCATATATTTTTCCTTCTCTCTTTCTTTTCCTTGCCTTCCTGCCACTAAGAGCAGGCCCCAGCTCCCCCAGGGATTGTTACTTTGCCTTTTGGGCCAAAGGACCTCTTCGTATAACCTCTTAGGACTGACTCTGAATGCAACCTGGAGGCTGTTGTGTAAGTATTGAAAATACATCCTTTCCCAGTGATTCACCCCCTTTAATATTCAACTATGGCATGCTTGCAGGGGTCTAACTTGGAGATAGCAGATATTCTATTCTCCATTCATGACATGACAATTTATTGACAGTTTCATGAAATCTCCAATGCAGCTGTCCAGCTTCAGACGTTGCCCACCCTGATGGATGCAGAAATATCAAAACAAAGTCCTCTCTTCTTTTCTCCCTCACATTTGTTGAGAATAATGGCAAGCAGATCTATGTGAATCCAGCAGTGACTTGGGTACAAAGGGCGATGCCCATTTTGCAAGAAAAGAAGTAAAGAGAATTGCGGAGAAACAGAGGTCACCCTCGCTCAACCACAAAAAGAGATGCTGAGCAACAAGCTAACCTGTTCCCTGATTCTTCTTCTACTTGTCTCCTTGCATTACAATCTATAAACAGAGTACAATTTGTATTTGGGAAATCCCCATGCATTTAGCAAGGAGTGGAATATTAGGAGTTATCACTTTTGACACCATTGAGCTTGATACAGTACTTTTACTTTGAGATTAGGATTCACTTTTTCTTTCATTTTGAGAATTAAAATAATATATTGAAGATCCAACTTTATTCCACTGGAGTTTTGTCAAATGCTCCAGAGACCGCATCTGCCATTGCTATGTCTTTGCCAGGTTTTTTCAACTTATTTCCAGATTGTACAGTTGCAATGAAAGGAATAATTTGTGTGTGTTTGCCTGCCTGCCTGCTTGCCTGTCTGGCAGCCAAGTGCTATTTTGCATTTCATTCCAAAGGCTTATGTTGCATTTCAATTACTGCTAGATTCCATTACATGATTTTGTACGTCTTTAGACTACTTCCTATATTTTTTAAAATGGGAAATTTCTAAGGCTAAAGAGATGTGATACTCAGCTTCATAACCCTCAGTCCTCCATATCCAGTATCTCTAACAAATGTACTGAATTAATTTTGGTTGCACAGTGGGGAGCTACAAGGAGCAATGTGCAAGAAACCAGAGATGTCTACAGTTGAAAGAACAAGTTTAATAACACACATACACACACACAGCTCAAACAAGAAGTTTGTTCATTCATTTTTTTTAAAAATCCGTGTGAAGGATCTAAACCAGCAGTTCTCAACCTGTGGGTCGCAACCCCTTTGGGAGTCAAATGACCCTTTCACAGGGGTTGCGTAAGACCATCGGAAAACACATACGGTATTTCCAATGGTCTTAGGAACCAGGACTATCGGTTGGGGGTCATCACAACATGCAGAATTGTATTAAAGGGTCAAGGCATTAGGAAGGTTGAGAACCACTAAATCATACACAGTGTAAGACCACTGAAATCAGTGGGATGATGTCCCATTGATTTCAGCACTGTGAATGTGTCTAAATCTAAATTGAACACATCCCCATGTTTTTGTTATTTAGGGGAGTGATTTATTTTATTTGCTCAGTTGTCCCAATAAGCAATGTTTGTTACTATCTTTGTAAAAGTACTATATATCTCCATCTGGCCAGTCACTGGTTATGGGCAGGGATGCTCTTGAACAAGCTTCATTCTGTTCTCTGAGAGCTGCCTTTCTGTTTTTAGTTTTCTTCACCTCTTTTTTAGAGTCTCATTTTTCAAATAATAAACATTTTTACATCTTCAACAATTTTATATTAGTAATATTTGCTTTCTATAAATTATCTCATAATAACATCATGAAAATAACACTCAAATTCATTGCCCAGAATGCCCTTTCTCAACTTTCTATTACCTAATGTCAAACATTTCTCTTCCCCTTTTTATGTTATTATTTTTCTTTCCCCTTTCTTCGTTCAGTTAGCATTCTTTTGTTATATCTATCATTGGTTTCCATTCCTTTCCCCATTTATCCATATCTTTTTTGTTTAGTATTGCAGTTGGCCTATCCATTTCTTTCATGTCATAAATTTTTATTTTCGAATTCTCTATCCCTGGTGTTTGTTCTTTTTTCCAATTGTTTGCTATTATAATCATCACTTCTGTAATTAAGTATAAGATGATTCCTCAATATATATTTTCTCCATCTTTCCCCAACACTGATGTTATATTCAGAAGGTACAATTCTGGATTTAAATTGTATTCTATTTTCAACATTTTAAAATAGTTATATGTATTTTTAACCAGAATTTCTTTATTTTTGTGCAACTCCACCAGATGTGTATCAATGAGCCTGTTTCTTTTTTACACCTCCAACATTTATTGTTATTTAATACATATATTTTATCCAACACTAGGGGGGCATAACACCATTGATTAGTATTTTTAATATTTTTCTTTCAAATATTGTGATGCTGTGAATTTATTAGTTTTTCTTGCTATTTCTCCTTTTTCTAGTTCTATATTATGGCCCAGTTTCTTAACCCAATTTATCATATAATTCTTTATTTCTTTTTTCTCTAAATATCTTTTCAATAAGATCTTATACAACTTATCTTTTTTTCCCTAGGGCCCATAGTACTTTATCAAGTTCTATGATAAAGTTTTTCTTTAATCTACCAATAATCTTTTCTTTAATCAGTCAATAACTCATCCATTGCAATATTCTGTTTCTTTAATTCTTTCCTTGTTCTCATGTTTATTTTGTCTTCTTCATTTTCATATAATATTTTTTATAAGTTATACAATTTTGATTTATCTTCCACTACCCAAAAAGGCCTCTTGTGAGGAGATCCATAGTGGAATGCTATAGAATTTTCTTTTAACCTGCAACCAGTTTTTTTTTTAGCAATTAAGTAATATAATTTCAAGTTTAAACTCCAAATCAGTTTTCAACATTTATACTATTTTCCCTCTAATCTATTTCCAATATTTCTTTGCCTTTTTACTGAGTCCACCAAAGGTGAAAAAATGTGCCCACTTTCCTTTTACATTTCCAACATTTTTTTTATTTGCACATTTTAGACAACATATCTGGAATAAACACCACCTATGCATAACCTTATAATAATTTTCTCTTAGATTTTGGCTAGATGTATACATTATTCTTTTGTTCCATGTGGCAGCCCCAATCCAGAAAGAGTGGCCGGTTGCATAGGTCTTGGATCTGATGGGCATGGTTTCCAGGGCTGCGTAGCACTGGATCGGAGTCCACTTAGGACACGGGGGTGCTGTGAGCGATGCGGTGTTGCCATTGTGGGGGCAACATCGATATAGCATCCCCCGTTGACAAGGGATAGAGATGCGATTATGCGCATATGCATATCGCATGATCGATCATTGGAGCGTGGGCGCTAACCGATAATCCCTTGCCATCCCGAAGCTTGGACGAGACCAAGCATTTTGGTTCATCCATTCAGTACTGGGCTGATGGATGACAGATCCAGACCTCATGCATTGGAGCCAACCCAACATTCTGGTTGCTGTTCTGTTTTGTTATGTTAATAAAGTTGTGGCCTTTTACTTCCAATTGCTGTCTATGGTATTTGTTCCGTGGTGGCTTCCCTCTCAGGCAATGTGTGGATTTCCTGTGTTCTGCTCCCTTTTGCCAAGAGCTCTCTGCCTGCTTTCTATGGATAGCATTTATATTAAACTGTCCCCTAGTTTTTGTGACATATAGTGATGCACTTCCATGGGTTAAAACTTTTCCTTGGTTCATTAGAAATATCAAACGTTGCTCAGTTAAGAGGGAACACTGGAATGCTTCATCATAGACTTACATCTAAGGCAATCTTGCAGTAGATTTTCTAGGAAATCCCTGGATTTGCAGCGTTTGCAGAAGAGACACGGCTTTGTAATTTAACATCCTGATCAGGCTGTTGATTTCATTTGCAAAAATTTATATCTTTGTGTATACTGGCTGATGGTGTGAGTCAAATGTGAGCCTTCACTAATCCCAGATTCATCAAATGTTTTTGTCTTGTGTGAAGCAGGTGCAGTGTGTGTTTTTACTATGGCAAAGGTCTGGACTCCATAGACTTTCAATAGAACCACTTACTTCTATTTGGGGACCTCTATCTTGTTTGTTTCAAGACAAAATGAGAGCCTCTCCACACTTTATTCCCAAGAAGCAGGCTGACTGACATTAAACTCTTCAATATGCCCTAGAGCACCTACACAAACACAGGGTCTGCTCTGCTTCCAAGGTTGAGGTCTTATTTGAGCTGCTTACCAGTAGTACTTGAGCTGGGTTTTCAGCTCTCAGAAGAGCCCTGCTTACATTGCTAGACATGTTTGAATAGCAGGCATACAGGCCTTTCAAACAGATTTGTCTAAAGCTGCTGCATCACAAATACAGAATTAAAACTTCTGTGAAAGTTCAAAAGTCAAGCAGTACAGAAAACAGTAACTCTGAACCATAGCACTTTTTATGTACTATGCCAGGGTGATCTGGAACTGTAATCTTGTTGGTGAAATAATTTAGTGTAATTGCAGATTATACCTGTGTATGCCTTTTTTTTTAGTTGTTATGGTTGGAGGAATCTAGTGTCTTCATCCACAATTAACCCTTGCCCAGAGCACCTACTTCTCATACTCCCTCCTCACCATCTCAATTTGGCAAGACAGCCCCAATAAACTTTTGTCACCCCACTCTATCAGCTGCTTTTAAAATGTCTCAGTTTCTCTCCCCTCCTCCAACTTTTCTCCTTGGTGGCAGAGGGTGGACCCTTCCCAATAAGCCAAAGCAAAAGCAAATTTCTGCATCCTCTCCTAGCTTGTGGGTTCTTCCTCATTAATGACTTCCTGATCACACACTGGTGTTGCTTGGCCACATGAGTCCTGTTTCTAAACTCTGAAGTGTCAGAAGGTATGACCACATGTCTCCTAGATGCCTCCACATGACCAATTGGGAGAAAGCAATGAGTTACTAGGCAACATCTGGCTGTGTTCCTGCTGCTGGGTACACAACGAAGCAGGCACCCCCTGGACTTTTGGAGGGTCCACCAGCGGTCCAGGATGAAGATGTAATTTTTGTGTGTCCAGTTGCAAGTGCACAAATGCAAGATGCTTGGCTGCCTAGATACTTTGCTGCAATTAAGTGGCCTTGGGATGTACACAGATGACACAGAGGTGGATAGTGCATCTAGTGAGAAGGAGAGGAAGAGGATGAGGGAGTGGAACTAGAGCTGGTGATGATTTATGCTCGTTCAGCTCCAAGTAAAGTCTTGGCTCATATATTCATCCAATGTACACCCAAGGAACAGAGTGGAGATCTAAACTCATGCTTCCCAGTTCCAACCCAATATCATGATGTACTGCATTACATTGTTTTTCATAATGATCCATTATAAGGACAAAATGCAAATACTGCATCTTGTTACATATCATAGCTGCATGATTTAATCAGTTTGAGAACATGTCAAGATTTATTAATCAATATTAATTTAATTATTCAGTAAATTAAAAAAATAAGTGTCAATTTTAATGGATGAGAACAAATTTTAATATAGGGTTTTGATCTTTGTTTCTAAGCATGGAGAGTAAAAAGACTGCTAAACGATAGAAAGAACTTTTGAAAAGAAAACAAGAAAATGACAAAATTACAGACGTAATGATAAAATGGGCAACAGATGTGGGTCAAGTAAGAGACTTAGATAGTTGGGATTCTGCAAGAACCAAAACACAAAAATTTACTAAATCACAAGATTTGAAAGAGAACTATTAGAAAATGGAGCAAAGGTGGTATTTAACACCTCAAAAATTGCAAAAATATATAAAACAAACTCAAATAAATGTTGGAAGTGCTGGGAGAAAGTTGGATCATGGTGATGATACCCGAAGCTGAAGGTTTTCTGGAAGAGGATACATAGTAAGATAAAAGAGATTTTGGAAATTAACTTGGAATTAAGATCAGAGATTTATCTTTTAAATATGATAAATCAGATTCCTCCACAGATAAAGAAAAAATATTGGAAAGTTCTGATGTATATGATTTTGGGGGCAAGATTAATACTAGCACAAGCCTGGAAGAGTAATAAGGTACCATCAATAGATGATTGGCTTCTAAAATTAGCAGAAATGTCTGGAATGGATAAGTTAACCAGCTTGCTAAAGCAAAAAAGACACCAAAGAAAAAGAAAAAAAGAGGAAGGTTGGCTTCCTGTACTAGAATATTGCAAAAGAAGATGGCAATAAAGTAGTAAGCACTGATGAGAGTTAAATATGTTCTTATTTGACTACTTGTATAACACTTGATAATCGATGTAGGATCTGAAAGATCTTTAATGATTATAGTGAAAATAAGATGAAACTGATATACGGTAAAACAGACTCTAAGCCAGAGAAACATGGGAAGTGTTCAGTGAATATATTTTAATTGTGATATTGGATTTGATGCATTATGTATATGGAAATAACAGTAAGAAAGCATGTATGTTTAAATTAGAAAAATAAAGAATTTTAAAAATATAGGGTTTTCAATTGATTATGCTTTTCTTTTTTGGAAGCAAATTTGATTCTAGTGTATTTCTGCAATAGGAATGAAAAAATATTAAAGATCTTTGCATGATGTGGGTTGCTTATTCAAATGCACAGAATTATATACTTCAGATCTCAAAACAGCATTGAGATTTGGACAATGTGCAAGTCATTCAAATATGATGTATTGAAATTAATTAATAGTTTTAAGAGGACTGTGATTGATTAGCTATTTTTTTCCCATTTAAAAGAAGCCAGTCTCTCCATATAGGTTGTTATGGATATGCCTACATAGCCAATTTGCAACATATAAAATATTAATTCAGTTGAATAAATGTTCTCTTAATCTGTTCTTTTCTTGCAGTTGAGATATCCGTGTCTAATTATCTTATGGATATTTTCCTCCGCAGGGATGGCACAGCCCCCAAACAGTGTGCCGTCCCTGCATAGGAAAAAGAACCCGGTATTTCTGGGTTCTTTTTGGGGCGCCACACAATGGTATAGTGAGTGTGCCACTGGCTCACTCGTGATGTAAGCAACGTGCAGTGCTGTGCGGATGAAGTGTTGCGCTTACATCACAATGGTAGCACCTGTATGGATGGGATGACGTCATTGTTACACTGCCCAAACATACTAGGGTTAGGGAGCGTGTGGTTGGTGCGTGCTCCCTAACCCTAGAATTGGCACCAGTACATCGCTTTATGGTGGTCTGTACCGTGCCTATGCTCTTATCATACCTCAACTATCTCCAAAATGATTGAAAATCCTTCACAATTGGCATTTTTCTCTCAGATCCCCAAACAGATTGGTTTGGATTGGGTTGTCAATTTTGCTGCATCTGCATTGCAGAAATAAAGTAGTCTGACACCGCACCAAATACTATGGCTCAGTGCTATAGAATTCTGGGACACTTAGCCTTCTCTATTGGAGAGCTCTGGTGCCACAACAAACTACAAATCCCAGAATTTCATAGCATTGAGCCATAGCAGTTAAAGTGGTATTAAACTACATTACTTTTCCAGTGCAGGCCATGCCCCTCCAAATTCTGGCATTTTCCTGTTTGGACAACATATAGGCCAAATCTCATTTCTGGTGCAAGCAGTCCAGATGAAGTCCGACATGTTCCAGATTAGAACCAGAGTATAACACACTTAACAAGGTTTAAATTAAATTACTTGTTGCTCCAGATCTTTTGGGGCCCTCCATTCCTGGCTGCCACGGCTGTCTGCAAAAGCATCCTGCTTCCTCTCTTGCTATAGGTTGCTCATTCTGAGGTAAGAATGATGTGCGCAGTCTTGTCCTCATCCCTGGGCAGCGTGCTCTGACCTCAGAAGTGAATGGACCCATGGTGGAGGCAGACATGCCAGGAGGCTCAGTGAGATGCCCAAGCAGACAGCTGCCATGGTGTAGTAATGGAAGGCCAAGTAACAGGAACAAGTCAGGGCAGCTGTGGGGCCAAAATGCACTGGGTTGCCCTCAGAGTATCCTGGTCAGTGCAGACAAGGTCTTTATACAGAGATGGATGGCCATCTGTTGGTGGTGTCTCGGGGGGGGGGGTCTGGGGCTGGAAAGCAAGACCACATTTGAACCATGCACCACATTCCCCCACATCCTGGTCTAGGGAAATTCTCTCCACCATGGCTTCCAAGAAGTGCATGTTGATTTCTACCCTGTACTAGCCTGCTAATGTCTCTTGCTTGGTCACTGAAGAGTAAATTAAAAATTCCTCCACCAACTGCCAATCAGATGGCAAGCAAGTAAGCAAGTAAATAAACAAAAACACTAATTTTCAGACGATAGGAAATTCACTCCCCCTGAATGATTCCATGATGCTAGAGGGATTCTGAGGATTCCATTATGCTGGGGAAGTGCAGCAGACATTCATATACTCACGCTTCTCCAACGATCCAGGGACAATTCACTCACAGTAGTGATAATCCTCTATGACAAGATTTGTGTAGGGTGTATGATTAGGATTAATATATGAAAAACCATTCCATTTGGAATAGAAATCCAGTATCTGCATCTTCCATGAGTATGGATCATTTTAGAAAAAGTATTTACAGCATAACCCAATGACTACCCAGAGATTTAAGCATATTAAGTGAAATTAACTTCTTTTCACAAAAGCAAAGGTTTTCTACTTTTTTATATATAACATTCCACTTTGGGTTGTTACCATTACTTATGAGCTGCCTTTTCTAAATTCTGGGACAGAGGCAGCATTAGCTAATCACAGGATTAAAGGTTCACACTTGGAAGCCATTGCTGCTTTTTAGACTAGAAGTCACATACCCTTAACATCTACTATGTCTTAAATGTATTTTGAAGTACTCATATAAACGTAGCTATCCATGATGGGCTTTTGTCCAACCGGAAATAATACACAAAGAATTCAACAATTCCTGTTTTAGCATCCTTTCAGATCAGTTCTCCAGAATTCTAGGAAAGGGAATTTACTTGTGAGGGTGGCATCTTTTTTGCACTCCTACTTTCACCACCCCTCTCTTTTGTTTTGGCACAAGGAACTTGTGACTGAAAACAGCTGTGGAGCTAGTGGAAAATAACACCTAAGAATAGCTCTTGCCCCCAAGCACAATGCATATAAATTTTTACTATGAGGACTGTAAGACCAGTGAAGGTGATGACTAGCCTGGTATTTTCTATTCATTTGAGACCTGCCATATTTAGGAGTTTAATAGTCCAGGCAGCTCCATCACAATATTCACGTAAATACTAACAAGGCACTTGGCACCTCACTAGAGCATCTAGAAAGAGCTTTTCCAGCTTTTAAAAATGGACATGGAATATTCATAAACGGGCGCTGAGGAAATCATCACAGAGGGATTACCACATTCCACAGGGAACAGAGGATACACAGCTGCTGGATAAGAAAGACATCTCTCTAGCTAGTGGTTTCCAATCCAGGCATTATTTCCAAAATACATTTAAAAGCTCTCTTAGGTTTGGCTGGTGTAGAGGATGGGGGCCAAGATAAGAGTAATTCTAGGTATTCTTGCATATTTTATTGCAGACAAAAGGGGGGAAATGATGATTGCAGGAATGAAAACAGCTTTTATGGATTTATATTTGGAAATTATTTTCCAAAATGTTATAAACAAAATAATTGATCTACAAATATTTTGAGTAATATCTATTATTGTATAATATATTCATATATATATATATTGTATACTATATTTATACAATATATTGTATAAATACAGAATCATAGAACCATAGAATCATAGGGCTGGAAGAGACCACAAGGGCCAGTGTAAATATAGTGTAAATATTGTGTAGAATATGTGTGTATGTGTGTAATATATTTACAGAGTATTTTCTAATGCAGTTAGATTTTCTAAAGATAATACAAATTGAGGTTGTAATAAAGAAGAATTTCAAATTAAAGTACTTCCTACACATCTTTACTTGCATTCATGACTTCAGACATCTAACTCCCACACTTTTCGGCTACTATTCCTCTCTAAGTACTGGAAGAGTAATTTGACATGAGACAAGTGCTCTGTTGAAAAACTTAAAACGTATAAACCAGATTTTTACAATATTTGTCTCCTTTACTAAGAAAAAATAATACTGTAATCATGCATATCAAGTTTTTGGGTGAATCAGACCTTGGTCTGGAGAACTTGCCTCACTTGTCACATTATACTCAGAACCAGTATTGACACCTGGCATCTTTGGTAGCAACCCATGGCCTGACATGGACCACTGCCAGTATTTGCTCTATGCTCCTGTTATTATTTTTGTGTCCAGGATGTCAGGGAGCACCAACTGGCTGGATTTAGCTATACTTCTACTTTCCTAAAGGTTCCAATGTCTGGCTCTCAAACGGTGATATCGCTTGGGGGCTGTGGGAGCTGTGAACCACACTGGCTGACACCACATGGTGTGTGTGTGTGTGTGTGTGTGTGTGTGTGTGTACACCTGGTGGAATGGTACACCAAGTGGGCCTGGCATGGAGGAAGGCTATCACATCCCCTTTTCACTTGTCCAGCAGTCATGTGAAACCTCAGACAGGTGCTGCTGGGTAGAGTGTGGGGGACAGTGCTTTTTGTTTGGAGTCCAGCATGGCTTTTTCTCCAAACAGTCATGTCAGATCTCAAACAGCTCTCCAGAGGTTGCAACACTGCCCACCAAGCAGTGGGCACTGCTAGGGGAAACAGTGTTTTTTATTTGGGGGTGTGGCACAGTTGCTCCCTCAAGCAGCCCCTCTGTTTCCAAACAGATGTCAGGAGGCTGTAGCACCTTTCATTTGGGGTCCAGTGCAGATGGCCATCCAGAAGCTTCAGCCCCCACTCCCAGCAGAAGTCTTTCCAGTCAGTGATGAAGTGGCTGAAGGGCAGGCAAACATAGCATTGGGAGAGAGAATGGGTGGCATGGCAGTCTGCCCTGCCACTGCCTCCCCACTGTCCCCCCGCACCAGGTAATACTAACCACAAGGATGTCACTGCTCCCAAGAAAGAGTCACTATAAGCAGGCAGAAGCATGAAGAGGATGATTAAACAGCACAGCCCTATCTCATTTGTCCAGCATTGGTGTCTCACACACATAGCTTGTGTTCAGCTGTTGACCAGCATTCTGAAGTCCATTTCTATGTGGCTCTAGAGTCATGTGTCTCTAAGACATCTTTCTAGCCCTAATATCCACAATTACAGATCAAGTATCCATGCATGAAGGTCACAACAATGATCCACCCTCATTTTTGTGAGGACATTTCTAATTGGGTGAGGTTTTGAGAGAGTTGGGATAAATGGAGTAGAGAAGAGTAGTGGTTCAGCTTACCGTCAAAAAATGGACCATCAAAAAGTGGGGGGCACCTGTACAAATGTGCATACATGTGTGTATTATTTTTCATGTCTACATGCTGGGACAACACAGTTAGTGACTCATGATTCCCTGTCAGGCTTTGATCTGCTTATCACTTCTAAACTGTTAAAAGGTATTAGTACTGCTATACAACAAAAATAATGACCACAAAAGATATACATAAATTCAATCTAGAAATAGAAATAGCAAAATATTTCTCATACTTTGGATCAAACATTGATCAGAAAGGACACTGTAGTTAAGAAATAGGGAGACTAGGAATGAGAGAACTGGACAAGATCTTAAAGAGTAAAAATATACAACTGAACACTGAAGTTAGAATCATCTAATTCATTGTACTCCCCATCACTATCTACAGATATGAGAACTGGTTACTGAAGAAAATGAATTAAAAGAAAATCAACTCATTTGAAATGTGGTGCTGGAGAAGAGCTGAGAATACCATGGACAGTCAGAAAGTCGAACAAGTGGGTACTAGAGCAGATCAGGCTGGAGCTCTCCCTAGAAGCCAAGGCGGGTTACAGACCGCCGCCGTTTGCTCCGTGAGGAAGCCGTAGCAGCCACACCGCGTGGCTCCTGCACGGAGCAAAAAAAGGAGCTCCAAAATGGAGCTCCTTCTTGTGGCGCCTCTATGACGTCGTGAGGCGCCACTGGCGCATTCGCGATGTCATAGGCGCCGTGACACGTCTGGACGCTATGTGTCCAAGACTTAAAGATGGCGGCGCCCATACAAACAGGGTGCCACCATTTTGTACATATTCCATACGTACTAGGGTTAGGGGGGTGCGGAAGCACCGCCCCTTCCTAACCCTAATACGTATGGAATACGTATTTTTGGTGGTCTGTAACCCGCCCAAGATGCCCAAATTGAGGCTGTTGTACTTTGGCCACAGCATGAGAAGGCACAACTAACTCATTAGAAAAGACAATAATGCTAGTTAAGGTAGAGGGTAGTAGAAACAGAGGTAGACCACACACCAAATGGTGAGTCACAATCAGGGAGGTCATGGGCCTGAGCCTGCAGGACTTGAGCAGAAGAGTTAAGAACAGGGAAGCTTGGAGGCATCTCACTCATGGAGTCTCCATGAGTCCAAGTTGACTTGAGGGCTGTTAACAACAACAAATAAAACAGCCTTATGGGCTACAATGCAAATACAACAATAGTACAATAAATATTTTTTGGAATTTGATTTTCATCACATTTTCATTAAGACTCCAGAATGTCAACTGTATTGAAAAGATCCTTGGAATTATGCCAGGAGGGTAGGTTCTAGGTAAATTGAAAACTAGAAGAAAGCAAACATTACTGATGGATTTACTCCAACAATATATTTCAGTTATCTATGCAATGCTATTTAATGCAGGAAACAAGATCTTAAAGACCTGGAAACAAATGGTATGAGATATAACATACATCATAATTTTTATTGTGTGCCATCATATTATTTCTGACTTATGGAGACCCTAAGGTAACGCTATTGTGGGGTTTTCTGGGCCTGAGAGTGTGTAACTTGCCCAAGGTCACCCAGCAGGTTTCCATGGTCAAGCAGGGATTCGAACCCTGATCTCC
>NC_056527.1:72856423-72857798 GCF_019175285.1 Sceloporus undulatus | reverse complement strand
ACCGTAAGACATTTTATGCTTTTAGGTCAAGAGCCTTTTAAATGTTGCTCTTGTCATGTAGGAGCTGCTTCTCAGCGCATAGCCCTCAAGCTCATGAACCAACTGACCATACTCATGAAACCACACACAGAGGCATTTCCTATGCACTTGCTGCTACTCTCCTTGATTCTATTGTTGGTAGCTCTGTGGTTAATTTTTCCCATGTTACTGAATCATAATCCTACTCATGTAGGAGCTCACAAAAAAGTTGTTCCCATGCAGCTAGTTACCATGCAACACTCAAAGGGCCTTAGAAAAGAGTCTAGAGAATGGCTGACTATGGCCCGATACAAACGGGCACTTTGTGGCATGGCGGCGGCGATACTAGGGTTAGGGACTGCACATCAACAGCATGGTCCCTAACCCTAGTACGGACTGATGGTGTAGTAATTGCGGCATCTCGTGTACATAGGCTTGCCATTTCACGCTGGTGGGCGGGACTTTCCCGCCCCCTGGGGGGCGTGCCCAATCCCGTCCCGACCCTGACCCCGCCCCCGGGTGGCTGCCCAACTCTGAGCTCCCAGGGCTGCTGCCTGCCTTCTATAGAGTGCTGTGCAGTGCAGTATGTTAGAGCAAGCAGCAGGAGGACTGAAACTAGCAGGGGCGGGGTCTGCTGCTCTGCCCTGCCTCTATTGGCCAGCCCTCTGCTTCCTTATTTGGGCATGCTCCAAATTCCAAGCAGAGAGGGCTTTGCAGGCAAGTTGCTGTTTGTTCTTCCCCTCTTTCTCTTTCTCTTTCTCTTTCTCTTTCTCCTCCTTCTCTTCTTCTTGTTATTCCGTTTTTTTTCTTCTCCTCCTCTTCCCCTCCTCTTCCTCCTCTCCTTTTTCTTCCTTTCTCCCCCCTCCTCATCTTCTTTTTCTCTTTCTTCCTCTCTCTAAGCCCCCCTCCTCTTCATCTCAGGGGTCCAGGGCTTCTCAAGGCTTTGCCCCCATTAGAATAGAAAAAAGGCTTTGGATCTGTCCCATAAATCCCTCCTAGGTTGAGACATACCTGGGAAAAAGAGTGGGCGAGGGGTTTGGGGGGGTTGAAGGGGGCAAGGAAAAGGAGGAAGGGGGGAATTGCTAAGAAGGCTTGGGGGTGAGAAATGTAGTTTTCAATGGCACAAGGGGCTGCCTGTGATCTTGCAAATGCTATGCCTGCTTGGAAGTGGGAAATGTAGTTTTCAAAGGCACAAAGGACTGCCTGTGATCTTGCAAATGCTATGCCTGCTTGGAAGTGGGAAATGTAGTTTTCTAAGGCACAAAGGACTGTCTGTGATCTTGCAAATGCTATGCCTGCTTGGGAGTGGTAAATGTAGTTTTCAAAGGCACAAAGGACTGCCTGTGATCTTGCAAAT
>NC_056527.1:72813289-72856413 GCF_019175285.1 Sceloporus undulatus | reverse complement strand
GCTATGCCTGCTTGGGAGTGGGAAATGTACTTGTAGAATTGGAGGGGGGGTGTTTGCCCAGAAAGAGAAGTACATTTCAGCCTTCTGTCTAGGAATAATGCCAAAATGTCCTCCATTTTGAGCATGCCTAAGAAACATGCATTTATATTAACATTTTAAAAAAATTATCAATTTTTTCATGTGTCCTCCATTTTTAAAAAATGTGTCCTACATTTGAAAATGTGGCCCTACATTTGTCCTACATTTGTCCCAGTTTGGAGGTCCTGCCTTATGGCAACCCTACGTGTACACGGCCGCCACCATTGCGATGTAAGCACTGTGCAGCGTCACTCCAGTGCCGTAAAAAGAACCTGGAAATACCAGATTCTTTTTACTCTGGAGGGAAGCCACATGGTTTGGCAACTGCGGCTTCCCTCCGGAGGGAAATAGGCCATCAGCAGGCCGCCACTTTGGGTGACTAGAAACTGTGAGCTGGGAGTTAAGAAGTTCCCAGTAGAAATCTCATTTCAAGCACCGAATGCATACTTATTCTATAAAGTCCAGCCATAACCACTTTGCAAAATATACATATAAAGGTTCTAAAAAGAGTCAGCATGCTGTAGTGGCCTCAGTGCTGGATTAAGGCTTTGGGAGACTGGGTTCAAATCCCCACTCAGCCATGGAAATCCATTGGGTGACTTTTGACAAATCACAGGCTTCTCTTAGCCTGAGAAGAAGGCAATGGCATACTCCCTCTGAACAAATCTTGTCAAGAAACCCCCATGGTAGGTTTGCCTTAGGGTTGCAATAAGTAGAAAATAACTTGAAGGCAAACTACAACAAAGGAAATCCAATCAAAAATCTACCAAACAGTGATACCTTTATGCACAATATAAATGTTGCAAGCTTTGAGACTTCACTGACTTCTTCAATAGGCAAAGTGTTACAAACCAAACAGGAGATAAAAGTTGAAGAGTTAATCATAGGCCTGCATTTTGCTGTTTCTCTTCTTAGTTAAGATGGTATGGAGGGGCATATCTTGCAGTTGACTTGAGCACATAACAACACTCTTATATGGCTTCATTGACAACTGAACTGTTCCAAAGTATGATTTAAAGTTTTAGTATCAACCTCAAAAACATATAGAATGTATTAAAAAGACCAACTGACTCTTACACAAACTTTCTGAAGTATGAGATCATCTTTGACAATTCTGTCAGTACTTCTGCCTTCCAGATAAAAGCAAGTGATAGTTGGGAAAGGACCTCTTCAGTAAGGGAACTGTACAATTCTTTGCATATCTGTCAAGATTTGTCTTTTTGACACTAGACAAAATCTCTTTTATTTGTTCTAACCTTCAAATCTTCTGGTTTTAGCACTACTTGCTGGTGGTTTCCTCAATCACATAGCTGTATGACTGTCTACAGTTCTTGAATGTGCACTGTGGCAAGATACTTCTCCCACACACCCCTGAATTATCACACTAGATTCTTAACCAATTTCAAGAGCCAGAGCTTTGAGGTTTAGAAGAACAGGGAACTGGGGCTGAATGCAAGCCAAGCAGTGAACAAGAAGGATGGAGCAAAGAAAGTGTGCTTAATTACAAATTATATATATATACACACACACACACACACACACACACACATTCTTACTGCCTTTCCCCAGGGGAATCAAGGCAGATTACAACAGAAATATAACAATAAAATATCATAAAAATACAAATTATATATTTCTAAGAAAAAATCAGCTATTATGAATGCATTGTTTCATAATAGTAACATATCACAACTCACATTGAAAAACTGGAATAATTGCACTGCTAAATTCAAAATCATTATCAACCTTTTTTAAGTTGACTGTTCCAAGGAAGCATGTGTGCATGATTTTTCATACATAATAGCATTACCATGGGGTTGTCTACTTGGGCCAAAGGCTCTTGTTCCCCCCACCCCACCCCAGGTCTGGCATCATCCAGTTCATATGACACAGGCCAAAACCCTGGGGGCATGGCATGAGCAATGGTGCAGCAAGGGTAATGAGCACATGCTGATAGTGGGTACTGGGTCAGCACAGAGATGGGTGTGTAAATACCCACCCATCCCCATGCCGACCTGGGGACTGGCCTGGGTGAGCACCTGGGCCAAAAATGTGCCATGGCCCCTATGTTCAGCCCCCATGACATTTTCGTGTCATTGTATTTTTTTAAAAAATCAATAGAAGAGAGGCGTGCTCTTGATTTATAATGTGTTAAAAACAGGATTTATGAATAATTATATCAAAATAATTTCCAATAAAAATATTGAATTTTTAAAAATATAATAAATAAATCACATATACAGTACAATCCTTTACATGCCTGCTGAGCATGTTCCATTATTTTCAATGTGACTGACTCTCAGATACAGGTATATGAGCTTGCAGCCTAAGCACATGTTGTTGATACTTTTTCTAATCAAATATCTGAATTTGGAAACTATTTGGAAACTATTGTGTGTGTGTGTGCATGCGTGCGTGCGTGTGTACACACACACTTCAAGCAGTAAAAGAAAGATGAGAAACAAAACAAAAGGGAGATAAGAACAAAATCAGAACCATGAATACAACCATGAATTTATATGTGGCCCAAAGAAGTTTTACCTAATTTTGGCCCCTACCTACTGCCAAGTTGTGCAGGTCTGATCTAGACCCAGTGGTACTTGCACACAGAGGAGATTTTAAAAAAGGAAACAATTGCTTTTAAACATAAATAATTGTTTTCAGTTTTGCATTTTTCTCCTCCACACCCTCTTCTTGCCCAAATGCAAAAAGGAGGTGATCATTGTTCATTGAGGAGAAAAAATGTGTGTATTCTTTATACAGTATCTCCAGTGTGTGTGTGCATGCACATGTACAGGCACCCTCCACCACTCACACTCCTAAGCTATAATTTTGATGGGAGGCTAGCTACAGTACATCTTTCTGCTAAACAGAATTCTAAACAAGCAGAATTCAGAGAGCCATGTAACCAGTAGCATGTAACTAATAGACTTATGCTTCTCAAACTACCATCATCCTTTTGCAGTCATTTTAAACTGAGTGGATGTTAAGAGGAGGTTTTTATATGGATGTATTTAAAACTGTTGTTTAGCTCTTGACCTAATTTTTTAATATCCGTTGTATTTTAAGGCCTTTAGAAATGAAGGTGGAACTGCAGTACATGAAAACATTTATTATCTGTGAAAACAGCATGTGAATTGCAAACAGCCTTTAGCATACTAATCTACAACAGATCTAATTGATGTTTCAGCTTGATGTGAGTGAAAGAATGTCTCTAGGTGCATACGTAATACTGGATATCACTAAAGAGATTTAAAAGTACTTCTGACTGGAACCTTTTCTAAACACACACATACAAGGGGACCATAAACTCTTACGGTTGCTCTTTTTTATGTTGACAAAAATACTATGATGAATACTCAGCTGTCAGAAACATGTTTGTGGTTATGTTCCTTGTTATAACATCATTCTTATAAATGGATTGCATTTTAAATCATTTGTATTTCCTCTTGTTACTGTCCCTTCAAGCAATTTTAATTTGTGAATGAAGGCATGTAAACTGTAGCACTGTCAGGGCTTATTAGCTTCACGGTATGTACTGAGAAGCAAGTTAGTGTCTAGAAATACAGCAGGTTTATACATTCATTTATTTATTTTTAAATTCTAATTAGAGGAAGGAAAAGGGTGTCAAGAGTCTTTAGTGATTCATTTTAACAGCCAGATTTATAATTTATTAATTTCCATCTTATAAAAATTTCATTACTTCTTTCCACAGGAGTCCAGAAGGGACTCAAATTTATTTATTGTTTCTAGGTAGGGCATCATTAAATATTTGTTATCTCCTAAAGTTGGTTGAGATGTGGGATTTTCCACATGAATTTCCAGTACATTGAATGGGAAAGGCATCAAAATGTTGAGCAAGCAAACTAAATTGGGATGAATATAAGGCAGCACAAGTATTAGTGCATTCTTTGAAAAATTGTGTCCATATTTCAGGGTTTCTTTCTGCCATACTGTGTAATGTCATGTTCTCTAATATTCACCATAGCACCTACTGATGTGCTAAACTGCAAAGATACAACTTACTCTTTTGTTTTTTCTTTATAATTTAGAGAATTCATCTTATGTACTGTAGGAAATATGGGTTTAGAGCTATACTGAAGCAACGTAAAACTGTTTAAAGTGTGGCATTGCCTGATATTTATTTATTTATTTATTTAGGAGTGTTGTGTAAGGTGAAGGAGTGCACTTCACCTGGTGCTTCATAATTTTGCTTATAGAGATCTAAGGGGATTAACCCAACTCTCATTTTTCAATTTCACTCAAGAGTTACAAAGAATAACTATACTGTGGTTGGATCAGGCATTAAGACAGACTTGCTATGGAGCCACAGCTAAACTGGCAGTAAAAGTAATGAATTTGTAGTGAAATTAATGTGTTGTATTGAAATTAATCAAAAACTTTTTGTATTGGAGCTTTACCTCTTTGTCTTGGTGAATGGAGCCTCCTTAAATATCGTTCTTATGTTCAGTATGTGTATGGTGAATAGGAGGGGCAGTATACTGTTCCATGGTGCTGGATAGTTGCATTTCATGGAGCTGCCTGGGAAATACTTGTGCTAATGAGAGTTAGAAAAAGAAATATGTCTCCCTCAGAATACTGGAGTCCCAAAATATGTTTCTACACAGAGCTCCACATATTTGTTTATCAACTTCATTTTTATACTGCCTATTAACTAGGAAGCTGAGCAGGCAGCCTGGAAAGGCCAGCTTCTGGGTGGCTTGGCGGTGTGGTGTTTTGACACCATATGCACTGAAGATGCCTGGAGTACACCCAGCCAACCAGGCAGGGGCAGGTTCAAGCCACTCCAAAGGCATGGCATTTTGATGTCGTATGCTCCTGAAGCACCCAGAAACCACCTTGGGGTTGTGCTGGGGTTGCCTAAGGCAGCCCTTTACCACACCTCTTTGGGCTAGTGGTGGGGTAGATTGGAGCTGCAACATGTGCTTGCCATGGCTCTGTGGCGAGCAGCTCTGGGGTGGGCCCTAATCTGCCCTTTTGGGGTCATCTGTTTTGCCCCTAAGTTTTCAGGGCAGTGTACAAAAAATCGAAACCATAAATTACAACAGGAGATCAAAAGCAGAATTGGCAACAATGATTATGCTTACAGCCTCTTTTAAAGGACAAGCCCAAAAGATCTTTCGTTTAGCCTGGAAGGCCTTTGGGAATAATAAAAGGTATTTTTTCACTTTGAGGCAGAAGCTGGGAGGATCAGATGGTGCCTGCACTACTGCTCAGAAACTAGATAATCTTGAGCTTATCTAGATGAGATGTATGTTCCCTTAAAATCAGTTATTTAAGTATAAAAGTACTGGGCCCTTTTATACTACATAGAATGATATGATTCTGTTTTAAGTGTCATGCAGTCCTATAATTTGCAGTTTAGGGAGGAGTATTTAGAATTTTCAGCCAAACAGCAACGGTTCCTCACCAAACTACAAACCAAGAATTCCATACCATGTTGCCCTGGTAGATAACATGAAATTATATTGCTAGAAGAATGAGTTGGTCTTGCACCCCTTTTCCATTGCTTTGCAATAGAGAGTGTGTGCAGTGCTTAGAGATCTTGAGTAAGGAGCAAAGACACTACTATCTTAAAGGGGGAAAAGTAAAGACTTTATTATAGGAACTCCATTCTAAAGGACTCAGAATGCTAATCTAAACTGCCTTCATTCAATGGAAGAGCTAAGAGAGCAGTGGTGGGAAGAGAAGAGGTGGAGAGACCTCTAAGAATGTCCGTTTACATCAAAGAGGGGTCAGGATAGGTAGACAAGGAGGGAGGGCACTTTGGGTCACTCATACTACTTAATTCTATTACTACTGCCTGCTCTGAGGCATTCTTAATTCTTCAGCACTTCCAGCACTTTCCATATGCAAAAGTGATGTACTGTACTTCAAGAGGAGAGCCCAGAGGGCTCACCACATAGACCACAACAAAGTATAAGTGGGCAGCTGGTTCACATGGGAAATCTTCAGAGATGCAATTGATTCTTCTCTTCAGACAAGTTACCTTTCTGTTGAGAAAGCTATTGTAGTGAGAGAAGCTTGGCCAGTATGCCACCCCACTCAAATGTGTGGAGCACACATACTGACTGAATGTCTCACTGTGTTTTAGTCAACACTAATCTCCAGGAACTCCCAGCTCCAGGGTTTTGTGGACAAAATGGGTTATAGTCTAGATCCATTTCAGTCTTTCTTCAGGCCTAGCTATGGGGACAGAAACAGTTTTGTTTGCCTTGGTAGATGACCTACATAGGGAACTGAACAGGGAAGTATGTCCCTGCTGGTTCTGCTAGACCTCTCAGTAGCTTTTGATACCATTGACCATTGCATCCTTCTGGACTGCCTCTTTGATATGGGGCTCACGGGCACTGTTTTACAATGACTCCAGCCTTTCATGGAGAGGCATACTTAGAAGGTAGTGTTAGAGGATGTCTATTCAACACCTTGGCCACTACCTCTGGTCTCAGCTCTGTCTCCCAAGCTAGAGATATTCTCTGTAAGCTGGATACCAATCTAACTAGCACATCTGATGCAAGATACACCTTTTAACAATATTTGTGGAATCCTCTCCCAGTAATGAGCCAAGGACTTCATCTTCCCACCCAGTCCTGCCTGCTTCCCTCCCTCCCTGTGGGGAGCTTTGACACTGACATTGGACTGCTGATATCTGTGGAACAGATAGGAATTCAGGTAAACCCCCCCTTTGCCCCTCTTTCCATCCCATAGTACCTGTTATCTCCAGACATGGTGGAGGGAATCCATCTGATTGTGGAGGTGTTCACCAGACAAGCCTTAGTTTTCCCCTCAACCTTCAACCTGTAACACACTCATATTTCCCATCCAAGTGGTGAGTGAATGTTTCGGATGACACCTACCACACCATACAATACCCTAGCTAATGACCCTACTGCTGGAGGATGTTTGTGCTGATATATAATGTTATGTATCTGTAAATGATAATATGATTCAACCTGGAATAGGGCAAAACGTTGCTAAAATCTGCACTAAGCCCCCCTTGACTGGATGGGACAACTGTGGGAAACTTTGATCTTGTGAATAAGTCATGGGACTTATTTAAAATAATTGCTTGTGGATATAATTACTTTTATTGTTTTCATTGTTCTTGCTTGTTGTAGTATCCAAATGCATCCAATGATACTAGGAATATTTGCAAATGCCTGTTCTGTAGTCCATGTGGTACTTCCCTATTTCAGGCTATAAATGGACCTGCTACAATGGGATAAATACAGAATATATTTGAATCATAATATATGTGAGTAAAACTTACAGTGTTATAGTTTTCTCCAACTGGGGTGATTGGAAGGTGAAAGGAAGAATCACGTTTAAGGAGGATTCTTTCCCATTATAATTTATGGCAGAATTCAGGACCCTGGACAGGGACTTAAATCTGAATCTAAACTTAATCCTGATTGAGCTTCTTTACCTTCAATGTATAGAGTAGAATCTATAGAAATCAATAGAACAGCAGTGCTTGCCATTTCAAAAGTGACTTTTACTTTTAACTCCCTTCAGTGTTTGTTTAGCAAAAATTCACAACAGCTTCAAGACAATAAGCCTATCTTAAGATAGATGCAGCTAAGAAAAAAAAATCCATTGTACCTAAATGTTGCAAATGCCTACTGGCTGAGATACTAGAAATTAGGCTCAAAGACTCTCATTGTTCTTATAATGCAACATTTTCTGTTTGTGGATCTGTTTTTATTCTGCTGGTCAGAATATTGCTTGTATCATGTACTTGTCAATCACTCTACTTATGCCAAAGTGAGGCTGATTCCGATGAGCTCATTCCAATCGGAAGTTATATAATAATTGCTGCAATCAATAAAGAGGTCCCTCTTACTGAAGACAAGCTGTGGAGTGTCCGTGCTTCTTTTGGAAAGGCCCCTTTGATTAACGGGAATGATTCCTTGTGAATAAGCACATTAAAAGACTTCCAACTTTCTTCTGCAACAGTATTTAACTTAATCCTCCTCATTTCCTTTTATCAAATATAACTAAGCAATTGAATTTCTTTTTTTAAAATTCCACCTTAACCTTTCCAATCCACACACTATGATTTTAGCTTTAAACTAACACACAATTCTTACCTTATCTACAATGATATCTGTTACTAAAACCTATTACAACTGTATCCTCCTCCTTCTGATGTATGTATTCTCTAAACAATTTCCATTCTATCTATCTATCTATCTATCTATCTATCTATCTATCTATCTATCTATCTACACACACACACACACATAAATGTGTCAGTTTATCCATCACTGCAATTTCAATCATTTTTTTCACCTATTTTTCAGTATTTGGAATTCTGGGGGTTTTCACCAATATTTTGCATAAATTAATCTGGCTGCCAAATATGCTAAATGATCTTTCTAAGTTATTTTTTAAAAAATTCTTTATTGTATTAAAAAAAGATGTACACAAAAACTGCAATCATAGAAGATGATCAAACACATCCACACAGTTTTAAAATGGCTTCCAAAATCCAAAGCAATTGCTATTTGAGATATTTTGATAAGTTCTCCTGATTTCAAACTAAAAAGAAAAGAGAAAAAGAAAGCACAAATGTGCTTAGTTTTTACCTCTGCATTTGCAGTTCTTAATAAAGTATATAATTGCAAAACTGAGACTAATATTTTCTCCACAGTCTTTGGCCCACATTACCATACATTCTTTAACTGTCTCTGATTCAGTGTCCAATTTAAGTAATTCTTTATATAATTGAGAAATGATCTTGTCCTCATTTCCCAGTAGTATCTTTTCTAATTCTGTTTCTGATTCTAGACTGGCTAAACCTTCTGTCCTCTTATCTATTCGTAATTTTTCAGAACGTTGTCTATAGATATACCATTGGTATCTGAGTCCTTGTACTTTCCATTGTTCAGGGGATTTCATAACAAGATCTACTTGTTCATTCTCTTTTAATATTTCTTTATATGTTACCCATCTTCCTTTCACTATTTCTTCCCTTGGGTAGAAAGCCTCATTAGTGGAGGCCCATAGTGGGATCTTCCTGTTTATATAGTATTTGTATTTCTGCCAAATTCTAAAAAGTGTTTTTCTCACATAATGGTGCAAAAAGTCTTTGTTGGCTTTTACTTTATTATAAAACATGTATGCATGCCAACCAAAACAATTGTCCACTCCTTCTAACTGTAAAAGACTTCTATTTTTTTAAGGAGATTCACTTTCTGAGCCATTGTAAACAAGCTGCTTGAAAGTAAATTTTTAAAGATGGTAAACCCAGACCTCCCATCTCTACATTGTCTTTTAACGATTTAAATCTAATTCTAGGTTTTTTTCCATGCCCAGATAAATTTTTGTAAATCCTTCTGCCAAGAGAAAAATGGTTTGTCATTGATCAAGATGGGTAAAGTCTGAAATAGAAATAATAGTTTGGGCAATACATTCATTTTAACTACTGCAATCCTACCCAGAAGAGATAGATTATTTTTGCCTCATCTGTTCAGATCTTGTTTGATGTCACCCCATACTTTCTTATAATTATTTTTAAAGAGTTCTCAGTTTTTGGATATGAATTCAATCCCGAAATATTTAATCTTCTTTTCCACTTTGAAACCAGTTATGTCTTGCAAACTTTCCTGATCTTTTTTGTTAGATTCATTGGTAGAATTTTTGATTTTTCCCTGTTGATCCAAAAACCTGAGTGATAACCATATTCCTTTAGTTTGTGAAGTAAAGAGTTAGCACTTTCTAATTGGTCAGCTAAATATATTACCACATTGTCTGCATATAATTTGAGTTTGTACTCTTACTATTTAATTTTCAAGCCTTTAATCGCCTTGTCCTCCCTGATGCTAGTACTTAAGATTTCTAAAGTAGCGATAAATAATAAGGGTGAAAGTGGGCACCCTTGTCAAGTTTCTCTCATTACTGATAAGTCCTTCGTTTTTTTCTCCATTGATAATAAGTCTTGATGTTTGTTTTCTATAAATTAGATCTATCCAATTTATGAAGTTGTCTCCTAGGGACATTTTTCTCAAGGTTTCTGGCATTGTTTTAATATTGTGATTAGTTGAATACTACATTAATTCATCATCTGGTGGCGCAGTGGTTAAATGCCTGTACTGCAGCCATTCACTCGAAACCACAAGGTTGCGAGTTCAAGACCAGCAAAAGGGCCCAAGCTCGACTCAGGCTTGCATCCTTCCGAGGAGGTCGCTAAAATGAGTACCCAGACTGTTGGGGGCAAATTAGCTTACTTGCTAATTAGCTTACTTGCTGTTCACCGCTATGATCTTTGGAATAGTGGTATATAAATAAAACACATTATTAAAATTATTATTATTATTATTACTTGTATTGGCTTCTTTTAAATGGTAAGGCAACCTGAATCCCCATTTTAAGGGAAAGACTGGGTAAAAATAAAGATAACAACAACCAGATCAACAAGAAGAAGAAGGTCCATTTCGGTTCCAATCAGGTCAGTGACATTTCATTCTGCTTCACAGAAATGGAGAAGAAACAACCTTGACACATTATGCTGTTATAGCAGTTCGATACTTTAACTGCCATGGTTTTCTTGTGGAATATTGGGATTTGTAGTTCATATGGGTATTAAGAATTCTCTGATAGTGAATTCCAGTGGCTTTGAATCCTAGGATTCAAAGGGGTGCATCCATGGTAGTTACAAAACTGTATCAAAACTGCTGTAATCATGTAGTGTAAAAGGGTCCACTTCTCATCCCTGATAGGTGTAACAACTTCTCCAGAAATTAAAATAGAGTCAACCATGTTTAGTTCTGCAATTGGACTAGTGGGCCCAGACTTCCCTGCTCACCTGGGCAGTTTCAAGACCCCAGAAAATGATAGGAGGGGGGTAGGAACAACTTTGCTGTTTGGAATGAGCTGTGGTAAAAGGTTATAGGGATCCCGACCTCTCCCCAAGTCAGGCAAAGGCATCTGCCACAAACATATATAAGCCCTATATATAAAACCATCTTGTCTGGATGGCAAGTAGCAAAACTGTACCTTGTATATTGAAAACAATATCTCTTCATCAGAGAAGATGTTGACATGAGTAAGTTATATAAAGAAATGCACACAGAAATAGATCTTTGAATCCCAGCCCTTGCTAGACACTGTTGCAAATAGGAAAGTTGTAGGAAAACTGAGCTTGCTCAGAGGTGCAGCATAGGAATTTGATGTGAAGTGGTAACATGCCCAAAATTAGTAGAGCTTACTTTATTTTTTTATTATTATTATTTTTATTCAGTGTGTAAAGTTTTCCATGCTACATCATATTACATTGCGTTGTACAGTGGTGCCTCGGGTTACGAAAGTAATTCGTTCCGCGGCCGCTTTCGTAACCCGAAAAGCCTTCGTAAGCCGAATTGCCATAGGCGCTAATGGGGAAAAGCCGTGTTTCGTGCGAAAAAGCACCGAAAAGCACCAAAAATTTTCTTCGTAACCCGAAAAAACATTCGTAACCCAGAACAATGATTTCCAATGGGTTTTTTCGTATCCCGAAAATTTCGTAACCTGGGTATTTCGTATCCCGAGGTACCACTGTATTATGGTATGATATATCGTATCATATTTTCAAATTATAAACGTACAAAAAGGTTTCTTCTACACTTAAACGTTTTTGTATTCTTATGTTCTTTCCTTCATCACACTTTCTATCTTCTTTTACCTTTATTCAAAAGAAAATTACCCCCACTATCCCCTCTTTACCTATCTTCATTTCATTTGGCACACAATTGAACTATTTCTTTATAGTTTTCTTTTCTTCAAACAATCTTTATATCGTAGTTTTTTTTTGTGGGAAACCGGACATTTTGCCAGCATCTGTGGCTGGCATCTTCAGCATGTCTAACCTGTATTTGAGTGAGTATGCATTGTACATTTGCATACTTGGTTCTTATACAAATACCGTTGTGTGTTACCCCTCAACATCATTTGTTGTCTCCTTTATAGTATTTTCTAACATTAGAACTTATTAAACTACTTGATACAAGTTTATACATTAGACCAGTGATGGTGAACCTTTTAGAGGCTGAGTGCCCAAACTGCAACCCAAAACCCACTTATTTATTGCAAAATGCCATCTCCCTCTGGCTTTCTAGTAACAAACTCTAGCAAACTCTGTGCTGGGGCGACAGCACATGTGCCCACAGAGTGGGCTCTGAGTGCCACCTCTGGCACACGTGCCATAGTTCACCATCACTGCATTAGACTCTTTGGAGTTAGCAGAGTTTTCCATCTTGGAGATAATCTTCAGTAGAGCTTACTTTAAATGTAGTTGATGTTTTATGACATGATATGACCTGGTCCATTCATATATAGCAAACCATGATAACTTAAGCACACAGTGTGGTTTGTCACCATAATCCAAGTTAAGAAACATAGGACTAGTGATGTAAAGAATATTCTTTGAAAACTGGTAGAAATACCTATTATTTGAAAATTTCGAAAGCATTTTAAAGAGAAGAAATTCTGAGCACTTCTCGATCAATGAGTAAGAATTTTGATTTTTAATCATTTCCAAATGCAGTGAAGGGACCTTTCAGCTGACAATTCGATGGCCAGGATTTGCGTATTTTGTGTAAGAAAAGCTACCATTCATACTGGGTTTTACCAGAGGTTATTTCCTTTGTTAGGGTGATGTTCCCCCATCTTTGCCCACAGCTTTGCTTTGAAAAACAAGAGAGAACAAAAGGGGAGAACATTTTGTGTGTAGGTGGTGGTGGATAAGACCTTCTCCCCTTTATGTCATGCTCTGCCATTCAAATTCTCACAGAAGAGAAGAAGGGGGTGGGGATGAAATCCTATCATTGGAAGGGATTCCCAAGGGTCATCTCATCCAATCCCCTTTTTGGGTACATCACACTCTCTCATTCATGGTATTCTGAACTCTCCTTGCCAAAATAAAATAAAATAAAATGCAAAATAAAAGTAGGTTTGCCTTAGCATCAGCTTGAGAGAACTGGAGAGAGAGGTTTGACCTTGGGCAAATCACATCCACCCCCCATGGTAGAAGGGGGGTTGGATGACCCCTGGGAATCCCTTTGAATGCTGGGTTTTATCCATGGCAGAATTCCTGCCATTGCATCCCACCCTGCCCCTTTTTCTCTTTTGTGAGGGTCACACACTCTCAGCCTCAGAGGCAGGGCATGGCCAACTCTCTCTCTCTGCACCTCTCCCATGGTGATGCTAAGGTCATGCAATAATAATAATAATCATAATCATAATTGGCAAGGAGAGTGCACAATATCCATGAATGAGACAGTGTGACTTACCCAATGTCATCCTGTGGAGTTACATGGCTGAGCTGGGATTAGCACTCTAGCCTCCCAGTTCACCACAGAAATTCACTGGGTGACCTTGGGCAAGTCGCATGCTTTCGGCTTCAACTGCAACTCCTAGGTATTCCTCCATGGTAGAAGGGGAGGTTTGGATGACCCCTGGGAATCCCTTCGAATACTAGTTTGTATCCATGGCAGAATTCCTGCCATTGCACCCCACTCCGCCCCTTCTTGAGAATTCCTGCTTGGCAGAAGAGCATTGCCATTTGGCACACCACCCCTCCCCTTCTCATCTGTAAGGGTCACACTGTCTGAACTTCAGGGGCAGCCCATGGCAAAACTCCTCTTTATGCCAAGAAAACCCTCGGTTTATACCATCTTCCAGTGCCATCCTGATGTTGAACAGGGGTCAGATTACATGTCCTCTAGGATCCATGTATTCCTATGTATTACTTCATAGCAGAAGGGGGTTGGACTGGATGGTCCTTGAGGTTTCCCCCAACGTTACCATTTCTTACTGGGGCTTCAATCAAAGTTTGTTTGTTGAGATTGGTTTTTTTCCTTTTGTGTGTGTTTGTGTGCCTTCAGGTTTTTTCAAACAGAAGAATGTTCTTTAAACATCTGCCAAACTTCCTTTTGACATGGTAATTGAGTTTGAAATGCAAATTAATTAGTGTAAATGTTCGACTTGTCTTTTATTGTCATTCAGGAAATCTGTGGAAAATGTTTCTCTAGCTGCTGACGGGGAGAGACAAAATAACCTTTTGAAAGTGGGACTTGTGAAACAATTTTTTTTTAAAAAAAAAAATTCTTATCAAGTTCTCAATGAACCAGAAGAAAAACATTGGTTTGTCAAATCACTACATAGGATGCCTATATTTTAACTTGCCAACTGAAGTCTTATCAGCAGAGGGTATAAATAAGGAGAAAAGAACTGGTCCATGGTGTACTAAATGCAGATATAATGTTGAAATATTTTGCTGAGCTGCAATTAGATCATCACATAGAATTGCAAACCAGCCAATATAAAACTTGTTTTTATATATCTTCAGGTATTTTGACACAGATATTTTGGTTTTTACCGTTCGGTGTGGGTGGGTTGAATATCTAGTTTGATGCAATTTTCAGATATCCATGTAAAATACAGAGCACCATTCCCTCACCGTAGTACTAGCAGAAAATCTCAAAAACCTGGAACACCTCCTAAGGAAGAAAGTGCAAAGGCAGACTAACTGCTGAACATAAAGAAAACAAAAATGACGACCACGGAGAATCTCCACAAATTGAACCTAGACAATGAGGAAATAAAAATAGTAAAAATAGTAAAAGAATTGTCATACCTGGGATCAAACATTGATAGAAATGGGGACTGCAGTCAGGAGTTCAGAAAAAGATTAAGAATGGGGAGAGTGGTTATGAAAGGACTAGAAAAGATTCTAAAATGCAAACATATAGAACTGAGCACAAAAGTTTAAAAAATCATACAAGCCATCATATTTCTTATTACTATATATGGATGTGAGAGGTGGACAGTTAAAAAAGAAGATAGGAAGAACATCAGTTCATTTATGATGTGGTGCTAGAGAAGAGTGTTGACAGCCAAAAGGACAAACAAATGGGTCCTAGAGCAGATCAAGCCAGAGATCTCTCTGTAAACCAAGATGACAAAACTGAAGCTGTCATACTCTAGATACATCACGAGAAGGAGGGTCTCATTGGAAAAAAACATTAATGCTAGGAAAGGTGGAAAGAAGTAGAAAGAGAAAGTCCACATGCTAGATGGATGGACTCTATTAAGGAGGTCACGGGTATGGGTTTGCAGGAATTAAGTGGACAGTGGAGGACATAGGGTCTTTGAGATGTCTCATCCATAGGGTTGCTATGGGTCGAGATCGACTTGAGGACAGTTAACAAAAAATTACCACAGCTCTCCCTGTGAGACTATACACACTTGGAAGCAGACTTTTGCCTGCATATACCTAATACGGGTGGATAAGGAAAGGTGTGTGTGAATGAAAGCTGCACAAGTGGATCCTTGATCCAACAATTTGGATTGCACATCCATGTCCAAAAAAGCAGGCATTCCACCAGTTGGGAGCAGGAATGGAGGACTGGATTCAACTCTCTTCTTTCTTCTCTACTGAAGGACTGATTAAATTTTTAAATTTTTTTACAAGGATCCTTCAGGCAGTCCTGGATTCTTAAACCTTTGAGCTAAAAAGGGTATTCAGATGCATAGGCTTCTGCTTTTAACCCTGAACCCTCACTGCAAAAGCTATTCAGCTTCAAAAAATGAGATAAGAGTAGTCTCAGGTACTACTTCTCACCCCTGAGTCTCCCTGCCAGATTTTGTAATTTTTTACAATCATATTTTCCTATCTTTAAAAATGTCTTTCTCTCCCCAGTTGTTGTGTGAAAGACTCACGCAAACAGCAGGGGAAACTGACTGACTACACAGGGGAGAAAGGGAGATGGATGAGCCACAAAGTGCTGTCAGATGCACATAGTAAACAAACTGGAAAACAATAAAGGGAAAAACATGGCTTTTCTTTAATCTCTTACAGCCACAGCAATCTTATAGTATTACTAGTCACACAAGTGGGTAAGAAATTGAACTCAGAAGTGTGGAGTTTTCTTTTGTTTTCAAACTTGATAACGCTCCAGTAAAAGTTCTTCCTTGTAGAAGTATATATTTCTTAGTTTTTGTTCATAATCTATAAAATAGTATAGTAGTATTACTAGTAGTATTGCACATAATTTGTTGCTAAACACTTAGAGGGCACAGCAATCAAGGAGACAGACAACTCCATTCTCTCAAACAACAGACTAGGAGGAACACTCAACCAACAAAACTCTTGACTCCTCACAGACACACCTAAACTATAATGAAGAACTATAATGAAGACACCATTCATTCTCTTGTGCTGGACATTCTTCTACTGCTATCTTCTTTGGCTGAATAAGTTTCTAATGGGTGTCAAACATTGATCCAAGATCATAAAAACTGAAATATGCATACAACATGGTAAACAATTGCTCTATTTTAATTCTTTCAAATCTCTGGGGGGGGGGGAGTGGACAAAAGATATAATCTCCTTAAAATGCATAGGAGGATGGGATGGGATGCCTCAGATAGGTAGATGGGAGCAGAAAAAGGAACAGTCATTCAGGATTTTAATTGCTTAGATTCTATATCACGAGAGTGACAACCAAAAAGTTAGGATCCATTGAAAACAAGCAAGAAAATCCAACATACTACAGTCTATTCACAATAAAACACTTTCTATTTGAAACATAGAGAAAGTCATTCTTTGTTTAATACCTGTCTCAAATGTCACACTTCCAGCTGTGAGAGCTTTTGATTTTCTGTCAGATGCAGGATACAGGTACTCAGGTTTCTTTCACATGTTTGTATTTTCATGCAGAGTTTGCATTTTTTTAAAAAAAGGAAATTTTAAAATAGATGTGTAGTGAGAGTCACTGTCCAAGTTGGACTGAGGCAGTCCTGCCAATAGAAAGGGATATACTTTGCTGTAAGACAGTCTGCCTCCAGGAGGGTCACATGGCTGTTGGAGATACATTATCTGCCCTAGGCAGGGTTTCTCTCTGGGTCAGCTGTCCTGTGCATCACTGACTCCAGTGAAGCAATGTGAGTAGGGAAGGGGCAGAAGTGAGGGTGTTCGTCTTGGGACCCTGCCCACCTTACAGGTGTCAAGACCATTGGAATGCCTCTGCATTGCTCTTTCTGACTTTGTGCAAGGCGGCCTGCTGGGAGACAGGGAGAGGGTCAAGACAGCAATTTCATGCTGTGATTGCCGCTGAGGTTGCATTTCAGCTAGGTTATTTGAGGCTGCATGAAATACCAACTGTTTTCCCATAGACAGTTAGTGCTCATGTACCAAATCCATTGTAGTGGTCACTGAACCATCCTGTCATTGCTCATGATGATAAAGCAAGAGGGAGAAGTGTGCCATCCACTGGTACTGATGGTTGTTTGTCAGTATGCTAACAGTAGCCATTTCAATGCTTCTTTCTTCCTTGCATGCCACATAATGAGCTTGTTTTGAAAACAAGTCAACCACCACCCAAATGGTGTCTCTCCCTTTACTCTCAGGCAAATCCGTAATAAAATCCATGACGATATGTTTCCATGGTCCACCTGGCGTAGGAAGGGGTTGTAGCAATCCTCTAGGTTTTCCCACCAATGGCTTGACTCATGCACAAGCAGGGCAACTCTTAACATATGCTTCCACCTCTGAGTGAATCCCTTCCCACCAATAGGACTTCTGAAGTTTGTGTCATGTTTTCAAATAGCCCCAGTGTCCAGCTGCCTTAGAATCATGGCACATTTCCAGTATTTGAGGCCTCATACAAGCAGGTACATAAATTTTCAAGTCTTTGACCCAGAGGCCTTGAACATTTTGACTTAATAGGTTTTTATGGCTTTTTAGCCATTCATCCTTTTCAGCTTCTTGTTTGATCATTTGCAAAGTGGCATCCAGTTCAGGGATTTGTTTGGCTGCCAGCCCCAATTGTTCAGGCATGAAAACAGTTTGTAGCGGGGCCTGCTCTTTCCCAGCATGCTGGGGGAGTCGAGATAAGGCATCCGCTAACACATTTTGCTGTCCTGGAAAAACCTCAGCTTGAACTTATATTTGTAAAAGTCCTTAGCCCACCGGCATTGTTTAGAGCTTAGTTTTCTAGGAGTCTGTAGGGCCTCTTAAGTTCCGATGATCAGTCCATACCTCAAAAGGGTGGGAGGCCCCCTCCAGAAACTGTCTCCAACTTTCTAGAGCCCATTTAATAGCAAAGGATTATTTTTCCCAAGTGGGCCAATTCAACTCCCCATTTTGGAATTTCTGTGACAAATATGCACACGGTCTCAACGCATCAGTGTTGTCCTTTTGCAATAGCACCGCTCCCATGGCATTGTCACTTGCATCTACTTGTACCACAAATGGTTTGTCAGGATCTGGATGGAGCAAAATGGGCTCTGTGCTGAACAATTGTTTAAGTTGGTCAAATGCCCTTTGGCATTCCCCAGACCAATGAATTGGCGTGGATGGTTTGTGTTGTTTCCTTCCTTTACCATCACCCCCCAATTTATCCTGGTCCTGAGGTTTAGTTTTAAGCAGATTGGTGATGGGCAATGCTATCTTGGCAAAGTTATGTATAAATTGTCTGTAAAAATTGGCAAACTCCAGAAACCTCTGCACCTGTTTTCTGGTTTTAGGGGGGGCCCAATCCAACACCATCTGAACCTTGCCCAGGTCCATTTCAGTACCTTGGGACGACACCCGGTATCCCAGAAACTCAAGCCGGTCAGAGTGAAAATGGCATTTAGCTAGCTTTACATATACAGTAGTTGGTTGTCTAACAGTCTTTTTAGCACCTTTCTCACCAATCAAATAAGGCTCTCTAAGTCTTGAGAGTAGATCAGGACATCATCCATGTATACCAGGAACCCCTCAAAGAGCAGGTCATGTAGAACCTCATTAATCAAATGCATAAAAATGCTTGGGCCCCCCGATAAACCAAAAGCAAGAACTAAATATTCAAATGCCCCTAAGGGGCAATTAAAAGCAGTCTTGTATTCATCACCCTCTTTGATTCTCACTCTATAATAGGCATTTCTCAAGTCCAATTTGGTAAACACCAATCCAGTGACCCATCGCCCCAGCATGTCTTTCATTAATGGCAAGGAGTATTTGTTGGTACTACAAATCCCATCAAGTTGCGGTAATCCATGACCAGTCGGAGGGATCCATCCTTCTTCTCGTGAAAGAAGACCGGTGCTGCAAAAGTAGACATGGAAGGTGGAATGAACCCCCGTGCTAAATTCTTTTCTATGAACTCTTTTAATGTCTTTAACTCTAGAGGAGTCATGGCATAAAGTTTCAGTTTAGGGAGGGGCACCCCCGGCTCTATCTCAATGGCACAGTCTGTTTCCCGGTGTGGTGGCAGTATGTCACATTCATGAGGTTCAAACACTTCTTTAAGGTCCTGGTAACACTCTGGATAGGTTTCCTCAGTGACCATTTGGTTGTCTAAAGGCTTTTCTCCCTCTTGGGCTTTCCTGGGGGGCTCTGGGGAAGGTGAGCCACTCTCCCCTGCCACCGACTCTAGGTGTGCGGCTAAATCTGTTGGTTGGGATTTTGTCACCATCACGGGTTTTAACACTTTAGGGACCTTTATGGCTGGGTCCAATGCATGTCCTCAGCAGATTGGATCATTAAAGGTCAGCTACCTTAGCCTCCACTCAATTGCAGGTTTATGATAATGCAACCAATCTATTCCTAACATGATGTGGTAGCTGTAGGTGGGTCCCACCACCAGCTGGATTTTTTCTCAGTGCTCGGCTATTCCCAGCCACAAAGTGTTAGTTCTTTCCAGGGTAATCTGCCCCTCCCCCCCATCACAGTTCCATCCATCTGAAAGAAAGAGATGGGGTCAGGTAGTCTCTTTGTGTGTATGTCCAAACTTTTGACCACCTCTGAGTTAATTAAGCATCTAGTGCAACCCGAGTCTACTGCGGCCTTCAGTTCTATGGTTCTCCGCCCCAGCCCCACCATTAGGTTTACAGTCAAAGTACATAAGGGGATGCCCCCACTCACCATGGGTTTGTGGCCGTTCTGACCTGCAGCTTGCCTTTTGCTGCTTTCTAAGGCAGGCTCTGGAAGTTTAAAGCTGGCTCCTCCGATCCATTGCTGTCGCTGTCCGTCCAAATCTCTCCTTTTTCCTCGGCTGTAGTCTGGAAGCCTCGATCGCTGCGGCCTCTTTTTTCGGTCTTCTCCTTCCCACCCTTTGTTGCCATCACCTAAAAAGGTTGAGATGGGCTTGCTTTTGCTCTTTGGATCCCTCTGGACAGCTGGCGATTAGGTGGCCTTTGTGCCCGCACCCCAGACACAACCCCAGTCTCTTGCATCATTCTGTCTCATTCTTGCCTGATTTTCCCTTGACATTCTGGCCTGGGGTGGATGGTTTGGTCTCTTTTCCTCTGGCATCTCTGCTTCTTTTTTGGGCCAACATTTTGACCTCGTGCTGGATGGCTTCCGCCTCCCCTGCTTGTCAGATCCATTCCAGGACAGTGGGAGGGTTGCCTCGAGTCAGAGCCCACTTCAGGATCTCTGGGTGCAGTCCATCTTTAAAATACTGGATTCTCATCCCCTCCGTGCAATCAGGCACTTGGGCAATCTGGAAAGGACACCCCTTTCTAACCCTAGTGCATGCTGCGCACGTACTTTTGGCCCATGCAGAACGGGCCAGCATCACTGGATCTTGATCTGAGCCAAGGAGCCTCACTTCTTCACTGCTCCAGCATGCTCATTGGCCACAGCCTTCCACAAGTATTATCCAATTGGCTAACAAGCTCAGCTCTCACTCCGAGGAAAAGATTCGAATTCAGAGGTTGGGTGCCTGGCCTTAACCTCAGCTTTGGGGGACTTTTGGTCATTTAACAGGCACCTGGGAGAAAGATGCCTGACAGTGTTCAGGTTTCTGTTTGGTGGGGGAGTAGGAAGTATCTCTCTCTTTCTGTTGGGAAAGATGGGAAGAGATACTGGCCAGCCCAAGATTTTCATTCTTCTTTGAAAGTAAGAGATAAAGGAGATAACCAGATTTGGGAGCAAGATTTAAGTGAGGTCTAATACTGATTAAATGAACTTAGCTCACCCTGAGTGTCCAAGAACATCAGAACATACTGATTTTCCTTAATTATTGCAATCCAAATTATATTCTTCTTGTTCCAGTGCATTTCTAGGTAATAACTTTTTATATCTTAGCTGCATGCTGCACTTTCCCCTTGTCCCATTATAATTCCTAGTTCACCTGTGAACCTGTCATCTTGTTTTCCCACAGTAACATATGACATAGGCTTATGGGTATTGCTTTTTCCTGCTTTTGCAGCCTGCCTCCCCCCCTCCAGCCAAGTCATTTCTTCTCTTGCCCAGTAAATCTCCAGGGAAACTGGACAACCACCTGTAGAAAGGACTATTTTATATCTCCCTAGAAGTTGAGTACTCTTGGCATAGGCTGCTGTGACATTATTGCTGTTTATAGCAATAATACTAATATTTTACAGATTTTTTTAAAATATAAAATAAAATGATGATGAGACACTGGGAGAAAGAAGACCTTGTAAGAATTTTAACACAACTGGAAACACATCTGAAGGTGAAATGAGTAGAGATACAGTGAGAGTGGACGCACATCACAACCAAGATAATGCCAAAAAAACTCAAAGTATGTCTGCTATTTATTGTTAAGGTGATGTTTGGACAGGGAGGTAACAAAAAGTGTTATTAAATTATAGAGCACCATGTGGCACAAATGGTCAGTCTAGATGGGTCCAGGATATTAATTTGGAAAACAAATTAATATTTTATTTTAGAGGTGCTTTGGCTAATATGAGCCAGTGTGATGTAGTGGTTTGAGCATTGGGCTAGGACTCTGTAGATTAGGGTTCATATCCTTGCTCAGCCATGTAAACCCACTGGGTGGCCTTGGGTAAGTCACATTCTCTCAGCCACATAGGATGGCAATGGCAAACCCCCTCTGAAGAAACTTGTCAAGAAAATCTCATGATAGGCTTGCCTTAGGGTCAACATAAGTCAAAAATTACTTGAAGGCACACAACAACAATAATATGATAATAAATGAATTGAAAAGTAATTAAATTTACAGCAGGGTCTGGCAGGAAATTATTTGGGGTTGAATTAACTAAAGAGAAATGTATTTTGGGGTAGAATGCAGATTAGCAGGAAAATTTGTTTGGAATTCTTGGGATGGAAAGTTTGTTGGCTTTCTTTGTGAAATTTAAATTTCAGTATTTATAAATGTGCAGATTTGTGTCTTTGGGTCTGTACCTTATTTGGGATCTGTACATTTTTTTTATTTTATGTGCCTAGCAGAACTTACATACCTTTGGGTCAGTGTGGTTGATTTACCCAGCGTATGGGCTAGGAAGTTACTTTCTTATCAATTAATTTAATATAAGTAATGAATACCAGAGACTTTATAGGCAAGTGAAAGGAGAAAGTTTAATAAATAATATACACCTGCCACATTCAATTTTGCCTAGTTTTAGAAAGCTGCATAGAAATAAGTAAGGAATAAGTAAGGAAGGAACTTACTTACCTTCACCCACTTTTTGGATACATTACAATGAAATGAGTGCCACATAGTAAGAGTTACAAAATTCAAAGTGGAAAAGCAGCTGAGATTTGATTAGTCTTATGGATTTCAAAGACCCCTGGAGCCATGCACAAATCTAGACTTTGGTGCGGTAGATACATTAGTACTCACAACAGCTGGGGGGAAATTGCAAGTGTTTCCATTTATACTTTGCCAGTTAACTTTCCTAATTGTATTTTACCCACAAAGCATTATGAAAGCTCCATAATTGAGACAGACACACACATTTAAAAAAAGTGTAGTAAGGAAATTAAGTTGTGCCTGCCTTAACATAATAATTTGCCATAGCCTTAGAACATACGTGTCTGTGCTACTGTGCCAAAGTATCCCATGCCAGCCTTTTAAATTACTGCAGTTGCAAAATGCAGAGGACATAATTCCCAGCAGAGGTATTAGAGGCTTCAGGGGATGGTTTTGATCAGGAGAACAGTTAACCCACTTCCTTGAACACCACTGCCCCAGCAGAGGCACAGCTGTTTTAAAGTTTAAAAAAATGGGAGATCTTATCATGAAGCTCTTCCATCACAAATAGTAGCCCAAACAACATTCTGAAACAGGATGAAGGGATTGTTTATGAAAGGAAATTCTTTCTGTTTGGAAGGGAAGTACTTCTATCATGCCTGTTACCTGTTGACTGTTCATTACTTTTATTTTTATTTTGAAGATTTATATCCTACTATTGGTTGCAGGAGCTGCCAGGCTGGCTTACAACAGAAGTGTATGGTCTAAGTTAAGTTTCTGACTTAGAGGTCTTTAAGCATAGGCTGGATGGCCATCTTTCAGGAATGCTTTGATTAGATTTCCTGCATGGCAGGGGGTTGGACTAGAAGGCTCTTGTGGTCTCTTCCAACTCTATGATTCTATGATCCCTGTGAAAGGGACATTCGACCCCCAATAGGGTCGCAATCCACAGGTTGAGAACCTCTGCATTAGACAGACAGTATGGTCTCTCTGTTGTCATGTTTGAACCTGAACTGCAGTGCAAGTGAGCTTCAGATGTAGTTCGATGGTATGAAGTTGCTTTAGCCCTATAGAGATACCTTCAGAATGGAGTCTTGTACTTCTTGGAGCTGTTCCTTGATTACATGCAGTTCTTCCTGCTGCGTCTTGATATCAGCCTGCAAAATGCTTGCCCTTTCCTCCAGATGATCTTTCAGATGATTTGAGCTGGGAAGTGATATATTGGCTAGGGGCACAATAGAGACACGTTATTGAGCCAGGCCTTTTGTCATCCCATTCCTGACTTTGAAGAAACTGAGGCTTTTTGACACATGGGACACATACATTTATTAAAATCCAATTATTATTTTCAAAGTCAGTCATGCCTATGAAATACAGGAATGGAGGACTGGAGCCCCACACGATTGAGGAGTCCTGACCACCCTGGAGGAGGAGGGAGCCCAAACCAGGTGATCCCTGTGAAAGGCTCATTCAACCCCCAAACGAGTTGCGACCCACAGGTTGGGAACCACTAGTTTAAAAGAAACCAGACTATTTGTGCTAAATCCCAGTAATACTGCCTAACCTTTGGTAGAGTGAGACAGACAGATGAGGGTTGGTCAGACTGGCTGGGGATGATGGGAGGTGTGTTAGATTTAGGAAGACTATTAGGTTGGACTAGATGGCCCTTATGGTCTCTTCCAACTCTATGATTCTAAAAGCTTATTTATCTGTTTCCCTATTTTTGCCCTTCTTGTGCCTTTTTACATCCCCACCATTGATGATAAAATGAACCAATACATTTTTTTTTTACATTTCCAGCATTTAACATTTATATTTCACCATTTTGTCCAGGGTGAGATATTGTTACCATGGTCCACAGCTGAACATATCTCATCAACAGACGTATTTCCACAGCTTTCTCTAAAGTAAGGTCAGCTTCTTTCAAAAGTCTTTCTTTCAATCTCTCTTATTTCATACTGAACACAATTTTATCTCTCAGCATACTGTTGTTTGCAGTACAAAATTCAAAACTAGCAGCTTTCATTTTAAGCTCAGCAACAAATTGCTCAGTGATGACTCCTGGAGTCTGAACATGGTTCCAAAAACAAAATCCTTTTGAAACTATGTTCTTTTGGGGTAGAAAATGGTTTCTAATTTTTTCTAGAACTTCTGAGACATCTCCCTGAAAACAAAAAACTTAAGATGCTCCTTCTTCCCCCAGACAATGTAACAAGATTGATATTTGCCATCTGTGTACAACATTTTCAAGTCCAGCTGCAGTGAGATATAAAAGCTTATTCCCAGTACTTCCAGTTCTCAGCCAAGTTCCCTTGCAAAACAGGAGGAGGTGGAGGACAGAATGACTTTTATTTTCAGCTAATTCAACCAAACCTACAGTTGCAGTAAAACAAATTCCATATCCCATTTCTGACACCATGTAATATTTGCTGTTGCAATCAATATAGGACAGATGGAGTAGCTGATAAGATTCCAAAGGAGTAGAAACAAAGTTTATTTCTTCATGAATTCCAGTATAGCACTGCGAACAAAACCCTCACAAGCACAGGAGCCTGAGCTCAATAAATACTATACAGCTGGAGTACAAGCATAGTTGATTTTAAAAGACATTACACCATACCTGATATTGTTAAACTTTGTTTATTTTTAAAGAGATACTAACTTTCACATGTATAACAAACTTGCCCTTCCTATTCGAAAATTATGTGGCAATTTGAAGGTGGGGGGAGATTAACCTTGGATTTTTGTTTGTTGAAATCTTTTCTTTTTTTCGTTGTTTAGGCTAATAAAAACAATGTTTTGTTTGTGTGTCTTGTTAATATGGATTAAACTGACAAGGAATTTGGTCAATACAGAAGTGAAAATCTTTACAGCTAAAATATTCTGTTGTTGTTTGAGAGTTTAACTAGAATGTAGCTTTATGTGGAGTCTAATCTGCACTACAGAAATAATGCATTCTGACACTGCTTTAACTACCATTGGTCCATCCTGTGGAATCTTGGAATCTGTAGTTTAGTCTGCCTAAATATATCTCACAAAACTAGAAATACCAGAAGTCTATAGCATTGAGCTATGACACTTAAAGCAATGTCAAACTGCATTATATCTGCAGAGTAGATTAGACCTTTGTCTTAGAAGTGAAGACTGTTTAAGCAAAGTAGTAAAATAACAACAATAAATTGACATAAAAATGGGGGAACTGTAACTGTTTAGATTTATGGCCAAGATTGAGAAATGTGTTTATCTTAGATGTAGAACTGGTGTATGAACAGCTGATAGCCATGGATACTAAACTGAAACCCTGATACAGAAGCACTCTACCTTGGTACCAGATGCCAAGAAAGAATGATGCCAGGACACTCCAACTATGCTCTGTTTCTGTGCCATATAAGGGCATTTTTCCCTCTCAATACACAGAATCAGATGGACTTCTATTGTGATCAAAGAAGGCAGTTTTTATGATGTTGACTCACAAACGTTTTCTTTGGGATCTAAAATATTTTTTATCACTTTTTAAAATGCATGCTGAGGTAGTTCTGAATAAAATATACAGCATCTGTTATGAAATTTACTGTAACATATGATTAAAATTGATACAGAACCTTTATGTAACATTTTGCTTCAAGTCATGATACTTAAATCAAATGACCTATAAAAAGAAAAAAAGACATCAGGCATTTTGGGAGTGACTGGTGTCCATGAGGTAGTAGGGTAGCTGATTTCCTCTGTTCACACAATCCTCTATGAATCAGGTGTTCAGAATTCATATCAGCAAATCCAATCTCTGTGAGTGAGATCACTGAGTGGTTCTGTGATTCAAGCTGCCTTTTGATGGAAGGGGCTATATCACAGGGTTCATATAATTAGAGCATGTGCATACACTATTGCTTTCTGAGCAGCTGTCTCTGCTGGGTGAGAGTTTTGGGAGGCTTCAGAGTGAAACTAGATCTGCCACTCGGCAGTGAACATGAGCCCATTCTCTCATATGTCACTGACAGGGTCACACAACCAGTTCAAGAGGAATGGCTTATAGAAATGCAAGCCCTTGAAACCTCTGTGTATCTATTAACAAGACATAGATTCAAAGCAAATCAGAAGGCAGAGATAAAAGAGATTAGTCACCTGAGGTATCACATGATAAAACTCACCAAGATGTGCTTGTGTACCAGCAAAAGAACAAAATATATTAAATTCTAGAACACTAAAAATAAACTTTGTTATTCCTCTGGTTGTCTTTTGATGTAAGTATTTATACTGTTAGATAAGCAAACCTTGTAATTAGCTAGCCCAAGGCCATCAGATTAATGGGGTAAAAATAATTATACAAATACAATGACATCATCAAATTAAAATACAAAATGTTTAACCAGCATTGGCTCATTTTACACATCAGTAATAGAAAGAGGGATACAAATTTTGTCATTCTCCCTCCCTTTCCTCCCCACTGTCACTAGGCTGAATCACATTGGTAGTCTATCACATGGTGTTCAACCCATTCCTTTTTTATTGACTGAACTACTATTAGAAGGTTGGCTGAATCAAATATGTAGGTCTTGCTTGTCTTTTCTCAACCACTTTTGCTGCCCAACCACTGTGCCATATGTTTCTGTCTCAGGCTGTACAAACAGCATTGCAGCACTATGTGTTTCAAGCTTTCCACCACTGTGTACCACATTGGCAACAGCATTCTTCCAAAGGAATCCCTCTGAATCTACTTAATGTAATTGCAGAGGAACACAAATATTTAGCATTTTATAAATGTAACATCAGTCTAAATTCTATGGCAAGAAAAGGTGGATTTCATGAAGATACCAACTACAGATGCCAGTGAAATGTCAGGAATAAACACTTCTAGAACATGGCCACATGGCCCAAAAAACCCACAAAAATCATTAAAATTATATATAAAAAGTTTAAGATTTTTTAAATCCCTCTGACTGGCAAAAACTAGACACCAGTAATGTTCTAATGAGTGGGGTTGCTGCACCATGGGTGCACAATATAAGCAGTGTAATGTCAGCTCCTCACTCCCCCTTTCCTTACTGGAACATCCAAAAAGGGAAGCAGATATCAGATGCCAGGAATGCAAATTGGGCTGGTGGCGGTGGCGGTGGTGGCTGATTGCTGTCAAGTCATCTTTGACCTAAGGTGACTCCATGAATGAGAGATCTCCAAGTCATCCTATCAACAGCTTTGCTCAGGACTTGCATACTTAGGGCAGTGGCTTCCTTGATTGAGTTTATCCATCTAGAATGTGGTCTTCCACTTTTCCTACTGCCTTCTACCTTACCAAGCATTATTGTCTTTTCTAGTGAGTCATTTTTCTCATAATATGGCCAAAATATGACAGCCTCAGTTTAGTCATCATGGTTTCTAGGGAGAGTTCAGGCTTGATTTACCTTAATGCTCATCTATTTATCTTTTAGCACTCCACAATATCCATAGGACTCTTATACATGGACAATCCTAACCTTCATATTCAACGATATATCTTTACACATACCTTTTATCTAGTTCCTTCATAGATGCCCTTCTAAGTGCTAGTCTTCTGATTTCTTGACTGCAGTCACCATTCCAATTAATGACTGAGCCAAGTTATGGAAAATCTTGAACTCCAGCACCTCAGGCCAATTAAATGTTGTGACACACCCTTTTCTTTAAAATCAATCCATAGCTTTTCATGATCTAGACAATCGAAAGGCTTTGCTATAATCTATAAAGCAGGGGCTGATTTTCTTTTGAATTTTTTTAGTGCATTCCATTATCCAACATATGCTTGCAATATGATTTCTAGTGCCTCTTCTTTTCCTGAACCCAGCTTAGACATCTGGCATTTCTCATTCCATATATGATAAAGGTCTTTGGTGTATAATATTTGTTTTGCTTGCATGGGAAATTAATGGAATGGTCCTCTGGTTAATGCAATCCTTAGTGTCTCCTTTCTTGGGGACTGGAATGAATATGTAGCATTTCCATCCTGTGGTCCATTCTTTTCCTTTCCATATTTCCTGACAGAGTTTGGTAAGAATTTGAATGGATTCTGTCTCTGTTTCTTGAAACAGCAATATTAGTATCTCATTTGCTCCTGGTGATTTATTTCCCCCCAAGTACTTTGAATGCAGCTTCCTCTTCGCTTTCTAAAATTTTAGGTTTGTCTTCATGTCATTCTTACTTGACTGTCAACTGTCAACTTTTCATCTCTTTTATGTAGTTCTTCCATGCATTGTTTCCATCATCTTTTTATTTCTACTTGTTCATGTAATGTGTTTTCTGCTGGCCATAGAGCACCCCCACTGTTGATTTAAATTTCCCTTGGATTTCTAGGATCTTGTGGAAGATGCAGTTTGTTCTTCCTTTTTGGTTGTCAACTTTCTATGTCTCTGCATTGATTATTACAATAGTTCTCCTTGTCTCTAAGCACAATCATAGAATCCTAGAGTTGGAAGAGACCACAAGGGCCATCCAGTCCAATCCCCTGCCATGTAGGAGCTCTCAATCAAAGCATAGCCAACACAGGTTGTTGAACAGTTACATCCAGGATTGTGAATCTATTTCTGTCACCTTTTATTTTTACTTCTCATCTATCCTTAACTGCTTGAAGAGGTTCATTTGTCATCCACTGAGGCTTCTCTTTCTTTTGGACTGCAGATAGTGTCTTTTTTATTTCTGCCTGACAATGTTCATGGATTCATTGTAGAGTTCTTCTGGCTCCTGGTCAATTAGACCCGGTACAGATGGGCCCTTTGTGGCGTGCCCAAGATGTGCTAGGGTTGCTTGGGGGCAGGGTGTGCACACCCTGGTTCAAGGATAGTCACAGATCTAGGATGCCAAGAGTCCAGGAACAGAGGAGCCAGAGCCAACAGCGTTCACTACACTGAACTTGTAATAAACTCTGACAAAGGGTCGGCATTTTCCAGTTGCCTTAAATTACAGAACCACTCCCTTATCAGAGCTGTTTCTAATCTACAGAATGCTTCTCTGCAAGCCTCCTAGAACGCTGCAGGCATGCCCTTTCTGATCTCCTTTGGCTGAAGGGAGGAATCTCCATGCTTTGCTGTTCTAAGTCTCCCAAGTCTGGCCCTTCTACTGGGGCAAGACTGGGCTGCTGAGCCTCAGGCTCCTCTGGAGGAGACCCCACAGAGCTAAGATCTGGCTGAACCACAACCACTGGGGCTGGGAAAGCAGAGCTGGGACCTGGCAGGGCAGAACTGGGGCCTGACACAGCCTCAGGTTCCTCCTGCACTTGAGAAGCCAAGGTCTCCTCCTCATCCTCCTCTTGGCTGGCCATGACAGCTACACGCAGCGATGTGTTACTAATTTTTGTACACGGTACCTTGCTCATCCCAAGTATTACAATGTTTATACATTCCAATTCTTATTTTAATATGCATAGCTTCTCCTGATTCATGCTTCTCTCATTCCATGTTCCTGTAATATGTGCCTTGCAGCTTTGGCTTTTCCTTTCACCTCTGAGCACATCAACAGCTGAATGTTTATTCAGCTTGAATCTAGTTGTGTCATTAGCCACAGTGCTACTTATATTTGTTCACTACAGAAACAGTCCCAATCTTCATCCAGTCAAACCTGTCTCTTCTTCTTTCCCCTTGGAATTTTATGCAGTAGGGCAGAAAAGGAGGAAGAAGATGGGGTAGGGCTATGGTAGATGCCACTTCCTATTGAAAGAGAAACGGTCCCTACTTACAAAAGAACCCTGCTAGTATGTTCCTGCAGAAGGGAAGAAGGAGGGGGAGAAATAAAGAATCTAGCAACATTTGTGGATATCAATCTACTTTCATCAATGACTGAGGAAGTCAACTGATATCCACAAAAGCTCATGCTAAAATATAGATCAGCTAGTCTTAAAAGAGGCTATAGGCCCGTTACAGACGGGCCTGAAAATATGGACTGGGTCCGTATTAGGGTTAGAAAAGGGCATCACTTCCTGATGCCCCTAACCCTAATACGAACCCAGTCTGTACAAAATGGCGGTGGCCATTCCACATGGCCGCCGCCATTACGACGTCACGACCGCGCCGCCTCCAAACGAGGTGGTGCGGAGGTGATGTCTTTGCGCCGCACGAGGGCGCCTAGAGCGTCCTTTCCGCGGTGCAAGAAGGAGCTCCGAAACGGAGCTCCTTCTGGGGTTTGTGTCGCTGGGCGCAGCTTTTACATGGCTGCACCCAGCGACACAAAGAAGAAAGGGGCCAAGCACCCCCTTTCTCCTCCTCCCTGCCATCGCCGGGTGTCCTTGGGGCTTGAAGCCCCAAGGACACCCCTTTCCAGGCCGCGGGGAAGCGGCCTTTTGCCGCTTCCCCGCAGCCTGCAAAGCGGCGGATCGGGACCTCAGAGGCTGCCGGTCTGGCAGCTGAGGCCCCAATACAGCGGGGAAAGGGGCGGGTGCAAGCCGACCCAAACAGGCGGTCTGTATACCGCCATAGATTCTCTTCCTTTTTGCATCCATCCTGAAATGTGAGCTATAATTTTCCTTCTTTGGCAGCTTTTCTTTTTTGCAGAATGGGAGTCCAGTGAAACTTTTCCAGAGTTTGGGTAGCATATATTGTAAGAGTCACATATGACCAGACTGGCCAGAACCACGAATACAGCCATTCAACATCTTGTGCACTAAGACAAAGATAATTGCTATAGTAATGAAGATTAATAGAATATGACAACAAAAAAGGGTAGAACAAGAGCCCTTGTCTGCAAGATCCAAGAAATTAAATGGAAATTTAAACCAAGAATTCTATATGGCTGCTATATGAGCAGGTGGAGAACACAATACATGATAAAGAAGAAGTAAAAAGATGATAGAAGCAATACATTGACAATTTATATACAAGAGATCAAAGGATAAAAGATTCATTCAAGAAAGAACCATTTGAAGATGAACCCACAGTTTTAGAAAATGAAGTGGAAGCTGCACTCAAAGCACTTGGGAGAAATAAATCACCAGGAACAGATGGCATATCAATAGAGCTGTTTCAAGCTACAGAGATAGAAACCACTCAAATTCAAACTGAAATGTGCCAACAAATATAGAAAACAAAATAATGGCCTGCAGACTGGAAATATTCAAGATACATTCTAATACCCAGGAAACAGGGCACCAGAGAGTAAAATTATTCTTGGATTAATCTTCCATGCAAGCAAAGTGATGCTCAGGATTTTACAACAAAGACTTTAGTCTTATATGGAATGAGAAATACCAGGTATCCAAGGTATCATATTACAAACATAAGATTCCCCCTATTTCCCCCAAAACACAAAAACATAATTTTAAAGTATTAATCTATTACTTTTTAATCTTTTTGTATTGCAATATTTATTTTTATTTATTTTGTATTGATTAATTAATTTTTAATGGCATGATTATATATGCCAAGTTCAATAAAAAAGAATTTTCATGGCCTCTGTGTCTTTTCTGGCTGTTATTATTTGTCATATTTTATTATTATTACTGAAGATAATGTGTGTGTGTGTGTGTGTGTGTGTGTGTGTTAAAATGATGGACACTGGATCGTATGTCACTGGTAGACATTATAATTAAATATAATACATATTAGTACAAGTTAATATTCAATAAAATAAGGCAGACAACAAATTAAAATAACATCAGATAAAAACCATGGAATGCCCGGGAATGCTTCCCTGAACAATATAGGCATATATCACATGGGGCTTTTTGCAGGTCAGATCTGGGGTGACTCCTGGTTCAGCTATGCGAATTCACATTGTAACGTAAATGTTTTATTACACCTGGTTGTCCTTCCGTTGCCCTTACGAATCGAGGGGGAATCGAATCCAAGGCAAGTCACGTGATGCGGATTCACGCAAAGCAGAGTGAGTGCAAATTGTATTACCAGACCGGTGCATACCATGCGGATTCAATGATTCAAATTGGGACCCTTGTGCATGCTCAGTGGGGGTCTGGACGCTGTCCTCCTTCCCTGCCCCCTCCTTAGCTGTCATCCTTCATCGGACTGAAGGAGCAGTCAAGGGATGATGAGATGGGTCGCAAGGGGTCACTGGGGCCAGGATTCGGATGCAGGAGAAGGCAGGGGATGATGGGATAGGTCACAGGGTGGCGAGAGGACGAGATGGCATGAAGGAAGAGGAGGGGGATGAAGGAGCAGGACGCAGGAGGCCGGGGGGGGGGGGGGGCGACATTGGAGTGCTCTGCCACACCAGACCAATTCGAAGTGAAATCAAATTGAGCTTGAAAGCGAATTCTGTGAATTCACTTTTTTTCCGATTTCACCAAAATGAGGGGTCACTTTGGAATCACTGCGGAAGCACCACAGAAGGAGCGCCCATAGAAAGGAATCTCATCTGATAACACATTCACGTTATGACGTGAATTCGCATTGTGGACCCACAGTCACCCCGGATCTGAGCTCCAAAAATCCCCCCAAACCTCCATGTGATAAATGCCATAGTCTTCAACTCAGTTTTGAAGCTGGTTAAAGAGGTGATGAGCCGTGCCCTTGGGGGAAGGAGGTTCCAGGAGTGAGGGACAGCAAGTGAAAATGGATGGGGCAGTGAAAATCCTAGGCTCTGACAGCAGACCTTGGCTACCAGAATGGAGGGCACGAGTGGGAAAGTAAGGAGAAAGAAGCTCTAATAAATAAGGAAGGGCCAGCCCATGCAGGGCTTTAAAAGTCAACAGCAGACATTTGTAACGAAAGGGAAGAGGAGCCAATGGAGCGATGACAATAAAGGAGAGATGTGACTGAAGCAGTGAGCACACATGATAATGCATGCATCTGAATGCTGGACAGAAATTAAAGGATGGAGGTGAGAAAAAGGAAGTCCTGCCAGAAGGGGGATACAAAAATCTAGTCACGAGACCACTAGGGCATGGACCAGAATCTTGGCAGTAGAGGCCACAAGAAATGGTCAGATTTTAGCAATATTATAGAGAAATAATAATAATAAAATAATATCTTATCATATTGTTGAGCTTGATTAGTAGTACCCAAAGTTGTGTTTCCAAATGTTGTTGTAGTACTTCAGGTCCCAGAAATTACAGCCAGCATAGCTAATTGGCAAGGACTCTTGAGAGTTCTAGTCCAGGAATACTGAGGTGCCTAAGATAGGGACTGACTCTTCTAGTAAATGGCTTCCAGATTATTTTTTCAGTGCTACCATTAATCATCCATAGTGTAATTTAAAAAAATCATTGATATATTGTCATTAAGTTGTGTACTACATTCACAGTACTATATGCTAAAGTTTAAGACTGCAGTGCTTGTAATATTTGTGATTCCAGAAGAGGAGGAGGGAGTGCTACTTCATCAAGGGACTCACTTTCCACTGGAAACGAGTAAAACTCCTTCAGAAGCCCTCAAAGAAGGATCTCCTGTGAGGAAAATAAGGAATTTGCTGTCTTGAAATTGTAGACATCCCCACCCAGCTAAGAGAAGCAGAGCTGCAGCTTCTAGACCAGATTTCCACACTTTAATGGGTTTAACAAGGATTTCTCATTTTCAGTGAAAAGATGTTGCACAATATTCCTTAGTCTGGAATTTCCCATCTATCAAACATCCTTAATAAAAAAAAACCCCTAACAATATATGCACCATAGATTTAAGTCCAGTGTATCTTTAAATACCTCACATAGATATTGTTTTAGGTCAGGGGTTCCCAACCTGTGGGTCGCGGCCCCTCTGGGGGTCAAATGACCATTTCACAGGGGTCGCCTAACACCACCCTCAGAGCCCCAAACAAAGGGCCTCCTAGCCTTTGCTGAAGGCCACAGCGCAGCCACAGGCCCCTTGGTTACTTAACAACTGCCATCAACAATGGACTGGTAGCAGCTCATGGTGACTGACTGCAGCGGAGGTGGATGGGTTCCTTCCTCTCTCAGAACATAGAGTTTGCAAAAAGGAAGAGGGAGTTCTGGTTTCACTTTGAGCTACTGCCCTCTGCACCTTTATCATGAGGTTTTATGGGCTGGGTTCTCCACATGGGGTTTGTAGTGTTATCCTCTGAAGCTGAGACAGTGTGACTTCTTGCCCAAGGCAAACCTATCATGGGGTTTTATGGGCTGGGTTCTCCAGAGAGGGCTTGCATTGCTACACCATGCTTCAAGACAAAATTTCATTGATTTGTAATTAGAAATAAATATTTCACAATATATTGTTTTTGTGATTAGTCACTATGCTTTAATTATGTTCATTTTGTAACAATACAAATACATCCTGCATATCAGATTCATAACAGTAGTAAAATTGCATTTATGAAGTAGCAACAAAAATAATTTTATGGTTGTGGGTCACCACAACATGAGGAACTGTATTAAAAGATTGGGGCATTAGGAAGATTGGAAACCACTGTTTTAGGTCAATGGTTCACAGGCCTATGTACCAATCACTCAGTGTTTTTGCTGGTCAGTCAAAGATTTGGAGCTGAACATATGAAATATTTCCACTGGAGAGCATCATTTCAGTAGTGCATGCTTCTGATGCATGCTTCCTGTATGCAAGCTTTCACTTGATGGTTACCAAGGGATGAAAACACATGTCAGTAGATCCATATGCAGCTCTAGTGAAGGAAATGTGTCTGTGTCATTTCAGATGAAGATGGAATCTTGTCAACATTTTATGTCATATATAATCCTCATACATATTTGCTGCCTCTTTCGCATAGCATTTTTTAAATGGAAAGACAGGTGTATGGTCAAATCAAATGATACTCATTAAATCTGAAATAAGAGGGAACTAGAGATTACTGTAACACATATCAGTTCCCAGTCCTAGTAGACCACAAGTTGAACATGAATCAATAGTGTGATGAGGTAGCTAAAAAGTCAATGGGATTCTAGGCTGCATCAACAGAAGTATAGTGTGTAGATTAAAGGAAGAAATAGTTCTCCTCTATTCTGCTTTGGTCAGGCCTCACCTGGAATACTGTGTCCAGTTCTGGGCATCACAATTCAAAAATGATGTTGAAAAGCTGGAGCTTGTCCAGAGGAGGGCAACCAAAGTGGTGAAGGGTCTGGAAGCCATTCCCTATGAGGATTGACTCAGGAAGCTGGATATGTTTAGCCTGGAGAGTAGAGGGTGAAGAGATGATATGATAGCCCTGTTTAGATATTTGAAAGATTGTCATATTAAGGATGGAGCAAGCTTGTTTTCTACTGCGCCAGATACTATGACATGGAGCAATGGATTCAAATTGCAAGGAGAGATTCCATATAAACATTAAGAAGAAATTCCTGACAGTAAGAGCTGTTCCATGGTGGAATATGGTGCATCAGCGTGTGATGGAGTCTCCTTCTTTGGAGATTGTTCAAGAGGCTGGATTGCCTTTTATTGGCAAGTGTTTGGACTTGATGGCCCTTGAGGTCTTTTCCAAGTCTATGATTCTGTGAGCTGGGGTGCCCACACCTTGAACCTCGCAGTTACAGGGCATTGCTCTGATTCAGAAAAGTTATTTCATATCACTGTCCTCAAATTGGTCACCATGTGGAAAGCCCTGCACATATTTCAAAAATTCTTCCATCACAAAATTATTTAGATGTGTATGGACAAAACTACTGTAGCCTTTTATTTCAACAAGCAATGAAGAATGGACTCTTGAACCCCTTTGTTTAGCTCACAGTCCAGATCTTGCTATTCTTCCACATGTGTGAGTCACAGAGACTAGAAGAACAGATTGCCTATTTGTATCCATTACCTATCTGTATCTGTAGTTCTTCAAGTGGTCATCTGTGCATTCACACAACCTGCCCTCCTCCCCTCCTGGCCTCCTACTGACAGAACTGGATTTTAGCAGGAATGCACAGTTTATATCTGTTTGGGTGAGGAGGTGGGATTACCACCAAAAGGCAGCTCTAGAAGCTTGTGAAGATCTCTGAAAAGATACAGAATGACCCATATGTGTGATGATGACCACTCACAGATGACCACTCAAAGCACCACAGTTACAGGAGGCAACCTGCTCTTTTCTATGTTGTTGCCTGCTGCTGTGTATATTGACAGCTAGTGCAGCACTGTAACTAAGGTGCTGGATAGACACCTATGGGGCACCATCGTGACGTGTGAGGGGCAGCGCTTCCAGAGGCAACTCGCCCCTCGCATGTGATGAGGGTGTCAAAATGGCAGTGCCCTGTACATATGGGTGTCACCATTTTGACGTAATGGACGTGTAGCATCCGCACGTCCCGGTGCCTTTGTGACACCGCAAGTGCGCCATTGGCACCTTGAGGCATCACAACGGCACTGCAGAAAGAACCCGCTTTTTGTGGGTTCTTTTTACTGCATGAGGGAGCTGCACAGTTCGTCCGCTGTGGCTCCCTCATGCAGCAAACCAGGGCGTCAGTAGCACTAGGTAAGTGCTAAGTATTATTAAAAATTAAAATACCTGTTGACTTAACTATATCCATTAATTTAACCAATAAGTTTTATCCTATACAATTAACTGATGCGACACTCAATCATATGCATATTATTTCCAAAAATTATCCTGCAGATTTGACTGAGGCTATACCAAGTAAGCATGCATAGACTAAAGCTCAAATGATGCAGTTGCAGTATCAATACATTAAAACAGGACATAGGAAAAACAAGGCATTTTTTTTTCCAGATAGCCCTTAAAAGTTATACAGCTACTAAGTGGAAATGCAATTTAAGCTGAGATAAAGCAGAAGCTTAGACCACTCTTTATCCATGGGATTTCCTCCAGCTTCATCTATTGCATTGTCAAAACTCAAACAGACGGAGCAGAAGGAGTGCATTCAGTTCTGAAACTGAAGCCAGAACAACAACAAAAAGATCCAGGCAATCTGGTCTGTTCCTTGGAAGGAGAATTTACATATAGTGTAATTGTCAACCTCACTTAAAGGAAAAATGATTATTGCTTTCCTTTAAAGAAAAAGAAAGAATGGAAATACAACTATTGGTCATCCAAGCTTTAACAGTAAAGATTTTATTTTTTTTTTAAATTAATATTTTGAGAGTGAGCAGAGAGAGAGATGAAAAAGATTTAGATTTTCAACATCAGCATGTGGCTAATGTGTTTTCAAAATGGAAGCTAAGAGAGTGTACAGACCGTCCGTTAAGGCTGTCCTGGGGGCAGAGTCATGGCATGGCCAGGTGCACTGTCCATGAGGCTTCCAGCTATGTTCAGGGCATGCATTGTCCAAATACTATGTCCCCAATGTAGCCCAAAGCCAGAACTTTTGGCCTGTCTGATTCAGGCCTTGGACACAGTCTCTTTTAGGTTGCTTCTTCCTACCGTGTTCCTATTTCAGGTAATTCTCAAATGATTTGGGCAGTTATTTCTTGATTTTCCTACCTTAGATCCAAAATAAAGCCTGGAACAATCTTGTATATCTAATTGTTTGAGAAAAAGAACCGGATAGAATCTTGATTTTTTTTTAATTTACTGTATTTAAAAAGATAGACAAGATATTGAAAGACTGAATTTGCAGCTACATTTTAAAATTGTAAAGGCAGTCACAGAGGGAGAAACAGTTAAAAATATAGAGAGGTAACAAATTATGCAGAGATTAGCTCCTCCTGAAATCCCCCAGAACCATAGTACTGGTACACACACACACACACACACACACACACACACACACACACACACACACCATTGCTATTTTTAAAGCATGGCCAGCCTGTCCCTTATGATCCAGCACCATTGGTGGCCTGACGGAATGTGGTTTTCCCAGCTGGTTCAATAAAATACAGGTTGGTTGGCAACCCTTGGAAACTATAGTCTTACAGTCTCCTCTCCTCTCCCCTCCCCTCCCCACCCCATTATTAGTATGTCTGTCTCTCTGAGGAGAATGAATGCTACCATCTGGACATACTATCTTTATTTTGTTTTACTCTAAGCAGGTTTTTGGGAGGGATGCGTTTTACTTTTTACAGTGACAAACGTTGGAAATGCCTGCTTTAAACAGTCTGCAAATTTTTGAAATACAGTAACATCCTTTTTTTAAAAAAATTACAAAACATCTTAAGAACATATCTGTGAACTTGTGAGTTAATCTAAAAATGTTCTTAGAAAGCTATACTCACCACTAGTTAAGGTTGCTACCCCCACCCTGCTCTATACCTTTTACAGAAAACATGAAACAAAGCCATTTATCAGGTAAAGTATTTCCTGACACTTCATCTCCAAGCAAGTAAAAACTCCATCTGCTATATTTCTGTATTCCAGGCTGCCATTAAACTGTGCATTTTGTTAAAGTGACCATCCTGAATCCTCATGGACTGACTGAGTTCATGTGCTACCCTGCAGTCTTTCCTATATGCAAATAAAAGAAAATGGGACTTCAGTTCAGGTTTGTAAATGTGACACAGTGATCTTAATATATCAAAAAAATTTTGAGAGCCAAATGTATAATTCAGTTTTTTCTAAGCTTTCACACACCACACACACATTAATGTAAATGAAATGTAGATTTGCCAGGTTCTTAACTAGCATCTGTAGCTATGTCTTTAATTGCAAAACTGATGTACAGACATTGTAATGTTTCTCTTTTTCTTAAGGATACCTAATTTCTTTTTTTTCAAACTGCTGCTAGTCATAACAGCAAATTAAGCTCTTGTTTCTTTTCAAATGCTAACCTTTCTCATCTAAAATAACCAGCAGTCTACTCTTCTGAAACTGTTGTTTTTCATGCTCCTGCTACAAATACCACTGCTATCGGTGTGTTACTGGGATGACTTGGTAGCCTCTAAGAGCCTGAAGCAGAAAGATGTGTCAAGTCAAGGGAGCAGAACAGAAGATCCCACACAAGAAGAGGATAAACACAGTGACATAAATGATTAATTATTAATGATCTACTCAGCTGTATAGAACACTTTAACCACAAGTCATGACTTGATCACCAATGTTTTCACATATCTGGATATGAAAACCAATAGCTAACAGTCATTTGAGTCAACTAAATATAGCAAAAATGTCATGTTCATTGGCTTATTTTTGGTTCCATCTCATGCTACTTGCTTTCTCTGTATATATGAATCACTGAATTATAGCAACCCTAAACATTTTCAGAAGTCCTAAAGATCTTCAAAACTTTTTAAATCTTTTTTTGAGGGAGGAAAAAAGATGTTAATAAAGGTCATGTATTTCAGTGATCATCAGTCTCTTAGAAGCTTTGCAGACAAGATCACCTTTGTGTATGGTGAACTACACATGTCACCTAATTTGTCATGGGAGGTTTTGGTCCTGCAGTTTCCTGAACCAGGAAGCAGTTGTTGCTGTTGTACTGCTGCAGCAGCAGCTTTTAATCAGTTTCATTGGTGAATAATAAACTCAAGGTGATTAATCAAAAGTGGGCAATTTTAACTAGTGAAGATGCAAGTTAAAGGTATCCTTGTTCACTTTATTATACTATAGAATGTGTTGTAAGGAACCCTTAAAAGAGAAAATGTCCTTTCCCCCCTCCTCCTAATATAGAATTGTAAATTACCACACACTGTGTTCATTATATCAGAAAAGATTTGCACTAATGTTTTGCTAATATGTCCAAATTATTAAAATTGGATTGATCAACTAATCTATTACTTGTCCATAATATTCTATAATTGGTTGAAAGCTATTTAATTATGTAACATTTCCTCCCAAGGGCTCCTCACAGAATCAGGAGAGCAGGGTCGATTTTATGTCAGTACTACCTTCCCAGGTCTCCACCTGCTAGAGACCTCGGCTGCTTATTCCATTACTGTTAGTGACCTCTTTTTGGGTGCAGGTTGCCTGCTTGTGAACCACTAATTCTACTACTCATGAATGCAATTGGGCCCAATTAAAGCATGAAGAGAATGCCAGATTTCACTGCAAATAAATAAAGACTACTTTCTATATTCATTATTGAGTACTAGCACAGAAATGATTCCTGAGTGGGGAGGGAGCGCTTTGGATAAATTGAAACACGATGACATTCTCTAGAGAAACAGAATAAATTCCTTGACATTCAAGGGAGCAGAGGGAACTGTATCAGGTACCTCTGTTGTAAGATAAAAGCAGGGGGCAACTGAAAATGATCTTTGATGACTTGTGACTCAGTATCACAGCAGCTCAGGGTGGCTGACTGTTATGTATTCCTTAGAGAGGGAAATGAGTAGTGTAGTGCTGCAAAGAATGTGCACAGCTAAGAGACAGGAGAGAGAACTCTAAGTTGCCAAATGTCACACTGGAGTATAGAATGACTTTTGAGGCATGTCACTCCTTCCTGGTGCCAGTTAGGAAAGAAGGTGAGCAAAGGTAGCTTTTGTTCCAAATATTTTTTGAAGCTAAGCAGAGAATGACAAGGACCTTTGCCCGTCTAATTGTTTAAAGTTGCAAGGAATTCTCCTGAAAAGTTTCTCACCTTAGGCTAAAAAAATGTTCATTTGATTTATTGTATAGATATGATTGATTAAAATAAATGACACAGTTCTCTGTTCCTCTAATTTTATCATGTAGGCCCAGAACATACAGGACAAATGAAGTGGCTTTGAGCTGGTTTGGAGGCATGGCATTTACTTAATGCAAGCCCAAAAAGCAGCCCAAAGCTGCTCCAACACTGTGTTCTGGTCCTTTGGACCGGAGCAAAAAGGAGCCAGGATAATCCAGCTCCTAGTGGTGGCAGCCTGCTTTGGGAGCAGGCCATGCAGTTGCCACAGTCCCAGCCCCCCTGTGTCCAGAGTGGCTTCAGGCTGCTCCTTCATGCCCATGTGCTCCAGCCCTGTGAGAACAAGCTAAAGTAAAACAAACATTCTTCTTAGGCAGAGTTTGGAATGGTACTTTTAAAAAAGAATATATATATATATATATATATATATATATAAATATATATATAGATGGCACATTATTTTTAGTTACATTCAAGTTATTGCTTTTTGTAAGATACAAAAGACTGGCCCAAATCCCATGGAATTATCCCAGATATCAGCACTGAGCAGTAATGAGTAAATGGCACTTGTTATGCTGAAAAAGCATAACAATTTTATGCTTTACATATTACTATTTTTAAAAAAGCAAGTAACATCATTATGTTTCTATTACCCTTATTCCCAGGTATCATGTTACAGGTTAGGTTGTTACTTGCCTAGTGTTACCTTCAGGCTCTGGTTTTAGGGCTACTTTTATGCAGAGACCATTATATTCCCCAATATAGTTGCAGATAGCGTTATATTCCCCTCCACATTTTCAGGTTTCAGATTTGCAGCTTTGTCTATTCACGACTTTGTAGTTGCTGCTTAACAAGGTCAGTATCTTCACACACACACTCCTCACCCTTCCTCCCAGCCAGCCAAAATCAACACCGCACATTTCCGTCCTTTTCTAAACTTTGCATCCTCCTCATTTCCAAAGATCTTCTCTTTGAATCTAATGTTTGCAGCCACTCCTGGGAGAATCCAACTCCCCCCCCCCCCCCCCTCCTGGCCAGACAAAAGTAACACCGTGCCTTTCTTTTGTGATGATGGCTGCAAATGTTGGATTCAGAGTGGAAATAATTTGAAAAGGAGGAGAATGAAAAGTTTGTCAAAGTGAGGAAGATGCAGTGTTGCTTTTGTCTGGCTAGAGGGAGGAGGAGGAGGAGGAGGAGGAGGTGGATCCTTTGCAGCCATGGCTGCTAACATCAGATTGAAAGTGGAAGCACTTTGGAAATGTTGGGGAGGCTATGGAGATTATCAGACAGAGGAAGAAACATCCTTGTCCCAGCCTTTTCCTGTTCTTATAGTGCAAGTGTGAGAATTTTTCATATGACGTTGCACTTATCCTGTCATTGTCCTGTCATTGTCCCATCTTTGAAATGGCATTGCCCAGCTTTATGCGTTAATGGGAGTTCACATTAATGCAATGCTGCTTCAGTGATGAGAAAATAGTGCTGCGATCTGAAAGCCTTTTGCTAGGATCACAGTCTAGGGCAGGATAAGGACAGGGGAGCAATCCCATCCTTATTCTGTCTATGTATGATAATCTATGTGTTTCAAGGTTACAAAGAGAATTACAGGTGGTGCTCTTGGTGGGAGAGGCCTCTTTATCATTCATAGAGAGGACTTACAACACTATATAAATAAATAGTAATAATAATAGTAATAATAGCTCTGTTTAATTATTTGAAGGGGTGTCACACTGAGGATGAAGCAAGCTTGTTTTCTGCTGTTCTAGACTCTAGAATACGGAACAATGGAGGCAAGCTACAAGAAAAGAGATTCCACCTCAACCTTAGGAGGAACTTCCTGACAGTAAGAGCTGTTAAACAGTGGAACACACTCCTTTGGAGAGTGGTGGAGTCTCCCTCCTTGGAGGTCTTTAAACAGAGGCTTGGATGGCCATCTGTCAGGAGTGCTTTGATTGTGATTTCCTGCATGGCAGGGGGTTGGATTGGATGATCTTTGTGGTCTCTTCCAACTCTATAATTCTATGATTCTATGTTGGGGCGGCAGCTAACATATTCACATTTTTTCCATTTTCCTTGATCCCTAACTCCTGCAAATGTGGAGGGGTGAATGTACTATGCAGCATGAAGCTGCTCCCTCAGGCTGTTGATGTAGGTTGTCATGAAAAGGCAGCACATTAATATTTATTATTATTATTATTATTATTATTATTATTATTATTATTATTATTATTATTATTATTATTATT
>NC_056527.1:72806106-72813279 GCF_019175285.1 Sceloporus undulatus | reverse complement strand
TGTATACTGTTTTTCCATAGATCAGAACGGTTTACAGACTATAAAACTATTGCAAACATCTCATAAAAATAGATAAAAACAAGTAATACTATTATATAAAACACAATTATTCATAGGGTAAGGCAGAGAATCAGATAATTTTATCTGATGCAATGCTAAGCTGGGATCAACTGTGCGACCTAATTAGGTTATGTATGGCGGGGTACAGACCGCCAGAAAGAGGCTTCTCTTTTTCATGTAGCTGCACCGCAGCAACCAAATTACGTGGTGCGATTGCATGGGGAAAAAAGAGTGCCGAAAAGCCGCTCCTTTTTGTGTCGCCGTAAACAGTTGATGCTACGCAAGTACGTTGCTGCCACGTGGCTCCATCTGGACACCACACAGCAGTAACGTCATAGCTGTGCGCACCATCTGCATAGTGCTGCACAGCTATGGCATCATGGCAAAGTGCTAGGGTTGCGGGGCATGTGTACTCGCCACCCCAAGGCAACCCTAGCACGTCGCCATGACACCGCAAAGGGTCCGTCTATATAGGGCCTATAAAACAATTAAAACTGGTCACAGTTGTGGTGATGGTGGCTTGGTCCTGGCAGAGCTACACTAATTCCAGCCTAGTAGCCCATGGATGCAAAGAGCTGTTTGTCCACAATACAAAAATGGACAGAGATTTGCATAAAATAGACATATACTAATTTATGTCCCTCCTTATGGTTTGTATTTGGCTGGACAGCCCTTCAAACACAGGATGTACAGTGAGTCTTCAACCTGAGGGCTTTTATTTGAATGCTACGGAGGGCCTGAAAAGTACACTGACATAATCACTGTCCCTGCATTGTGCTTTAGAAACAAATGACCAGTAGAAATACTTCTGATCTTTTGTAGGTGTATGCAGTAAAGTGGTGGTAAAGCTGTATTACCTCTGTTCCATTTTCTCCTATTCTTCTTGTGTCATCCTTAAAAACACACCACTTTTTGTGGGTACCTTCTTTAGAAGAAAGCTGAATTAACAGAGTATCCAGATCACAAAAACAAATATTTCCACCCTAATCTGTGCCCAGTTCTGGGCACCATATTTTAAGAAGGACATTTATAAACTACAGTACATTCAGAATAGGGTAAGCAGGTCTGCAACTGGTCTAGAACAGATAGCATCTACAGATCTGGAAACCAAGACATATGAGGAATGGTTAGTGGGAGGCAGCCTTCGAGTGCGCAAGGAACTGTTAAGTAGTACATGAAATAAGCTTCATTTCTATTATAGTAGTGGGTGGAACTAGAGCTAATGAAAGGAAATGGCAAGGAAGCCAGCTTCAGCGAAACATCAGGAGAAACATCTTAACAATACAAACTGTCCAGTAGTGGAACAGACTGCTCTGAGAGGCAGACTGTTCTCCTTTGCTGGGGAAATGGAAGCAAGAGATTCCAGTAACAATCTGTCAGGGTTACTTATTTGTAGGCTTCTTATACTGAGCAGAGGGTTAGACTAGACTAGATGATCTCTCAGATGCCTTCCGATTCTATAATGTTATGATTCTGCACTTAATTTGCCAAGGATGTATAGATGCAATGTCTGGGGCCACTTAAAACATGCATACTGTTGCATGTTGACATTTAGACATTTCTTTTCATGTCTTTCATGTATTTTTAGATTGTAAGCCTGATGGAAGGGGACTGTCTAATTAACCATTTGTAAGCTGCTCTGAGAGCCTTTTTGGCTGAAGAATGGGATATAAATACTCCAAATAAATAAATAATTTAGCATCTTGCTTGCCAGCAGCATCCTGCTTAGATCAAACATGAATACAGTCTGCCCTTCCCTTATGCGGGGAATCTGTTCCAGACCCCCCCCCCTTTGTAAGGGGAATTCCACAATGACTGGGGCTCGTGAACGCAGCAGCATGACAGCTCAGTGGTGTACACGTACCACAGGTGCACACGCCATTACTTCTTATGGGGCGCATCATCCCTTTTCCCAGTATGCTGAAAGCCGTGTATGCTGAAAGCCATCTAAGGCACGCCCACATATAACGCGGGCACACTGTAATATAGATTCATAGAATCATAGAGTTGGAAGAGACCTCAAGGGCCATCAAGTCCAACCTCCTGCCATGCAGGAATACACAATTAGAGCACCCCTGGCAGATGGCCATCCAGCCTCTGTTTAAAGACCTCCAAAGAAGAAGACTTTACTACACTCCAAGAAAGTGTGTTTCACTGTCAAACAGCTCTTACTGTCAGGACGTTCTTCTTAATGTTGAGGTGAAATTTCTTTTCCTATAGTTGGCATCCATTGCTCTGTGTCCTAATCTCTGGAGTGGTAGAAAACAAGCTTGCTCCATCTTCAATAGGACACCCTTTAAATATTTAAACAGGGCTATTATATCATCACATAACCTTCTCTTCTCCAGGCTAAACTTACCCAGTTCCTTAAGTTGATCCTCATAGGGCATGGTTTCCAGACCCTTCGCCACTTTGGTTGCCCACCTCTGGATATGCTCCAGCTTTTCAACATCCTTTTTGAACTGTGCTGCCCAGAACTGGACACAGTATTCCAGGTGAGGCCTGGCCAAAGCAGAATAGAATGGAACTATTGCTTACCTTGATCTACGCACTATACCTCTGTTGATACAGCCTAGAATCACATTGGCTTTTTTAGCTGCAGCATCACACTGACTCATGTTCAAGTTGTGGTCTACTAGGATTCCTAGATCCCGTTCACATGTATAGCCAGGTATCCCCCATCCTCTATCTGGGCACTTCATTTTCTCTCCCTAAGTGTAGTACCTTATATTTCCCCCTGCTGAATTTCATTTTGTTAGTTTTGCCCCAGCTTTCAAATGTATTTTGATCCTTCCTTCTGATGCATTAGCTACTCCTCCTAATTTGGTATCATCTATAAATTGAATAAGCATGCCCTCTATTCCTTCATCCAAGTCATTGATAAAAGTATTGAATAGTAATGGGCCCAGACAGAACCCTATAGCACCCCTCTACTCTTCAGGCTGAACAGGAGCCATTACTGAGCACCCTTTGGATTTAGCCAGTCAACAAATTACAAATCCACCTGATAGTTGTATTGCCTAGCCCACATTTTCCTAGCTTGTTTGCCAGAATATGGTGGGGGCCTTTGCAAAAGGCCTTACTGAAATTGAGATATGCTGCATCCACAGCATTCCCTTCACCTATGTAACTGGTAATTTTATCAAAAAAGAGAGATAGATTGACACACACACAGAGAGAGAGAGAGAGAGAGAGAGAGAGAGAGAAGATTAGTTTGGCATGACTTGTTTTTGAGAAACCCATGTTGACTTTTTGCAATTATGGCATTTTTAAATTAAATTAAATTTATTTATTTTTTTATTTTGCAATTATGGCTCTCTCTTTAATGATCTGCTCTAGAATCTTTCCAGGCGGTAATTGTATGGGGTCCTGTTTTTTTTTTTTTTTTTTTTTTCCCTTTTATCCAGGAATTCTCAAACATTATTGACAATGGCTCTGAGATTACATCTGCCAGTTCTTTTAATACCCTTAGATGCAGCTCATCTGGCTCTGGAGATTTTAATGCACTTAGAATAGCCAGTTATTCCTGTACTACCACTTTACCTATTCTGTGCTGCATTTCCCCATCTGCATCATTTGTTCCATTTTCCTCAGGTTGAGCACCCTTTACCTTTTGTGAGAAGACTGAGGCAAAGAAGGTGTTGAGTAGTTATCCCCTTTCTTTGTCCCCGTTAGCATTTCAGCATCTTCTCTCCCAAAAGACTCTCTGGCATTGGGGAAGTTTAACCCCACAGACCCTCAAGCTCACTTTCTGGTGTCTCTTCCTCCATACACATGTAAAACATTCTTGTTTTATTCTCTGTCACCAACCTTCAGAGCATGAGACTGCAGCTATATCAATGTAGACAAATATACAACTGTTGGTATATCATAGAGCTTATTTAATATTATTCTGCAAACCATTTTGACCTACCATTACAAAATACCATGATATGCTCTGGAAATATCCATTTTGGAGCCATTTTCAAGAGGAAAAAGTGAACTGTCGAGTACTATGTGATTCTCACTTGAATATACAGTGCGCTCTTGAGTTACGTGGGGGATCAGTTCTGGACCCCTCCATGTAAGGCAAACAGCGCATATCCTCCAGCCCGAGTGAAAATAATGGGGCTCATGCATGCTGCGCAGTGCGGCACATGTGCCATTGTAACTTCCGGCGCATCACTTACAGCATAAGCTGAAAGCTTCCTGTGTATGATGCAGGCGCACTGAATAGTATGTATTTTTAAAAATGCATCTGTGAATTTTCCTTGTGCATATGCACATGGTTTTTTTTATAGACTCACATTCCATGACATTCAGAACCCTAACCAGAATGAGAGGAGATCCTTAGAACTGGGAATCTGAAATTGCTAATGCAAAAGTGTCTTATTTTAAATCTTTTTACAACAGTCAGCAAACAATAACCAGCCCCAAACAGGAGTTTTTAGACCTTACAGGGGTTGAGTAGATGGACAGGAAAAAACAGGCTGATCCCAGGTTTTCCCAAACCAGTTAGAATCCCCACTGTCCACACAGCCCTCTCCAAAGGTGGAATATCCATGGACAGTCTGCACAATGCAGTGTCAAGCCATACCTCATGATTTCTTCCCCTGCCTCCCCACCATGCATGAGCACCATTGCATGTATACACCACCTGAGATTGGAATTACCTGCCTCTTCCCACCTAGCTACCATCCTACTGGATGCCTTGTGTAACTGTCTACACAGTTGAATGAACATTGCACTGCCTGTACAGAGCATTGGTGCACCCAATGACACATGGGTAAAGCATAATTATGGAGCAACAAAACCCATACACATCTCATTTTCTCCCCTTCACCCCATGCCCCCTTATTGGATTGTCTGGGTTTTGTATGTTTTAATTACATTCATTGCATTGCATAGATTACCGGCTGTGTTTGTTGTACTTTGGCATCATGGGCTGTGCAACAAGTCGATGGTGGCAATGGGTCAGTGGTGCCCAGCCACTTCTGTGCCTTTATGCTTAAACAAAAAAAAAAGTATGGTGAGCAATGGCAATGGCTGCTGCATCGCACTAGTCCCAGAGCACATGTTCAAGACCGCTTCTGTATACTCCCTCAGCTTTCCTGCATTCCTGTACTCATGACATGTTGTTTATATGCACATGTATTCATGTGGATTTTCTGTATTAAGGCGGAGTATAAGAGCTTCCTTTTACTCAGGTTTTTAAGCCCTGGAGCATGATTTTGTGTTGGTTTCCACCCGGTTTCATGTAGTATATCATTTGGACAGGTAGACTTGAAATAATTTGAAACCACTTTTTTTTGCCAGTGTGGGCAACCCCATAGTGAGGGGTAGCTATATTGGCCATATAGCAAAGTACAAATCATCCAAAATCCACAAAACAATTGCTTCTTCTGTTTTGTGGATTTTGGATGATATTGTACTTTGCTATATGGCCAAGATGGCTACTCCTGGATATATTTTCTGACTATGAAAATTCTGCATTTTAACCATAATAGGGGAACAAATTTAAAACATTTTTTTCTTTTATATTGGAATGCATTGAAATGTTTTACCTTAACAACACCTAAAAGTTTTCCTGATGCAAAAGCATGGAAGTTTCCTGAAAGGGACTTGTAGCCTCACAAAGAATTTGAGACAAACTGAATCTCAAAGATAGTTGCTTTTTGTCTTGCTAATGGAATTTATAGTTTATTTCCTGGACTTTAAAACTATCCCAGTACACCAGAAGGAGGAGAGGTCTGCCTGTATTAATACCCTTCTACCATCCAAACTGAGGACAACAACCACAACATCTTGACAAAATGCAGGCCTATGACTAAAATGGTCGGGGTTTTTTAAATCTTTCTCCCATAGGATTTTTAACATCTTTGCCTGATGAAGAAGCCAGCAGAGGTTTGAAAGCTTACATGTATAATGTACATTTTGGTTGTTCCAATAAAGGTATCCATTGTCTTGTGGATTTTCGATGATGCTGTACCTTGTGGGCAATAGTCAGGTATGACTATATATGGAAGGAGATATTTTCCTTACAAAGTGAGCTAGGTTCATAGGATCAATACGTAGTAGACCTTATCACAGTGATCAATTTAAAGAGAATTTTTTTCTGTTCTGTGTTCAAAAATATTGTCTTGGTGTATTTTTGTGGAGTCTTTAAACAGACTCATGTCATAGTCCCCTCTCCCCAACTGAGAACCAGATTGGTTACTGTGGGCCCATTCATACTGCACTTTATCCTGGATCAGGAATCGATTCTAACACGTGAAGTTCAAATTGGGTCCGATTCTGTCACAATCCATTTTGAGGCATGCACAAGCAAATGCCCTTTAGCCCAGGTCATCCAGATTCGGGGCAAAATCCATCTATTTTTATTTTTTTAAAAATGGGTTCTGTGAAATATGAACTTCCCCCCGATCATGATTGAGGCCAATTCAGGAAGGGATTTAGGTCAGAGGGCGGGCAGAGGGCAGGGCATTCTCTCCCCTCATTGGAGAAGGAGGAAGAAGCCAGAGGAAGGATGCAAAAAGGGGGAATCTGACAGGAGGCAAAGGAGGCAGAAAGGGGGATTGAGGTGACTGATGGGGTCAATTCAGGGCAGGTCAGAGGGCCACAGCAAGCCAAGCCTCTGCTCTCCAGCAGAGAACTTTTCCCTTTGGTTTTTTTAAAATTATTTTTCTCTGTCTATGCCCTTTTTTTTGCCTCAGGTAGATCTATATTTAGATAGAATGTAGCTAGCTGCTTGTTCACTTTCCCTTTCATTTCCTGGCTTCCTCACTGAAAGGAGCCCTTTGCAAGAAGAGTACTTTGCAAAAAACTTTTTTCCTTTGCGAATGAATGCTGCAGTGCGAATGAATGCTACAATTCAAATGTTAACGTTTCTCTTTCCAATTAGGCAAACTGGCAAATTGATACAGCTTTTGCTACTGTCTCTAAGGAATTCAGGGGTAGCCTAGGGAAAGCAAAAAAAATGCATCCTTTTCTGGCATTCCGAGGTGAGGAATTTATTATTATTATTATTATTATTATTATTATTATTATTATTATTACATGTGTATGAGGCATTCTGGGGTGGCAAGGAGGGGGGGGTACAGGATGCAGAGATGGTATTAGCTTGCATTTTGGGGT
>NC_056527.1:72745473-72806006 GCF_019175285.1 Sceloporus undulatus | reverse complement strand
TTATTATTATTATTATTATTATTATTATTATTATTATTACATGTGTATGAGGCATTCTGGGGTGGCAAGGAGGGGGGGGTACAGGATGCAGAGATGGTATTAGCTTGCATTTTGGGGTTGAAAATGGGGCCCAGGGCCGATCATAACCTGCACTAACCCAAATACCCACAACACACACACACACACACACCAGAGGTTTTTAATTTGACAGAATCTGCACATTCTGGCACCTGGCTCTAAAAAAAGGAGGGGGGAAGCACACTTCCGATGCCCCAATGAGTGCTGCAAACGTCACCTATGATGATTGCTTGATTGACAGCAGGCCTCTTCATGTTAAACCCAATTACCCCGAGAGGGCATTAGGGTTAAAATGCCCCTGATTTGTAGTGGGCACTTGCTTATGGAGAGATTCAGGAGCCCCCAGTTCCTTCCAGGGCAAATCCGCCAGTGAGAATGGGACCTGTGACGTGCTGATAAGCATATACAAAAATATGTCTTTGTATAGCTTTAGGAAATTACATCAAATATTTTTTGGCATCACACTACTTTTAATACCCTTATCACTGACAGATTCAGATTACTTCCTAGAAAAGGGATATCCATGGTCCAGTATGATTTCTCTGTTTGTGTGAGATTTTTTAAAAGAAAATTGTTCCCCAATTATTGTGTGGTGATTTGAGGACAGAATAATGTTTTTCTCTTAGAAACTGTGCAGAATGCACTCTTGAAATCTCTGTTGGCTGCCCTGAAAGGTGCACTTGCTTCCCTTTTAAGAGTTGAAAGAGGGTTAAGCATGCATATGGCACTAGCCTTATATTGGCTGAAGTTGGCGAGTGATACCTGGCTAGTGTTACCTGAGTGATATCAATCCTAAAAAAATGCTTCTTAGAGCAATTGCACACTGTTTCCGCAAAGTCCTGGAGAAATTAAGTTAGGATGAAATTCTAGCATTATGCAATTAATGTAGAAGCCCTTCCAAATTATTATGCCAAAAGAGTTAAACACTGGTTAAAGAAAAAATGCAGCTTGCCTCCAAATGATAGGACCTACATATGCTTTTTCAAGCAACATATTCTTTGGAGTACCATTTATATAAAGCATATTTTTTAACCTCACCTTGCCCCACTTAGAAAAGTGTTTACAGCCTTATGTTTTCAGTGTATGATGTACTCCTACCTTAAGGGAGTATATAATAATATTCCTGTGCACCCAAACCAGGTTTCTGTTCCCAGCTGCAGCAAATGACAATGTCCCATAAGCAATGAAGAAATGAGAATAACTCCACTTTGTGGAATGATGGGAGGCACCATCTTGTCCTTTATCTCATAAAACAAAATATCTTGAGCCAGCCCTGGTTCCCACATAGCCAAAGCCAGTCTGTAGGTATTACAATATGTATCAACGACTCAAGTATAGTTTTAAAAATTAATCTGAGTTTCACACTCATTCATTCAGTTGCTATTTTGTTCTCAGTCTGAGACTGATTACAAAATTACAGAAAACAGTATGTACAGAAGTAGCTGTAACACGCTGTTCCTTTGAATAAGGCAAGCAGAAAAGTTTTAAAAACTCACTCACAAGCTCATTTCAGGAATATAGAAGTATTAAAATATAACTAAGAAATGACTATTGTTCGGTTCAGCTGAAACTGTAAAGTGATTTTTGGCCAGCTATCAGTATGTATAGTCCAAAGATAATATAATTTGAAATGAACTAATTTTATTTGTATTAAATAAAAGGTAAATGATACTATTTACACTGCAAAAACACACATTGGCAGGACTTCAGAGACACAAGTTTAAATCTTGTTTAAATCAATGATGCCTAAGCATTTATCTAATTTTGAACTTGTGAGTTCCCACACCAACACACATACAATATAGTGTGTGATGTGAGTTATAGTCTTGTTCACCTCCGTGTGTGAGAGTGTGTGTGTGTTTAAGCAACTTTTAAATTATAGGTTCACTTCCTCTTCAAACTGGCTAAAAGGAACACATAGGTCCAGCATATCCATATCTGGTTGTGACCACCACAAGTCATTGGTTACATTGGTACATGGAAGTCAGATAGGCTCAGAATGGTGAATATTTGAACAAGCCATAACCACACCCAAACATAAGAAAGCCATATCTATACTACGGTAGGCTTCCTCTATCTGTCACCCTTCAGATGTGTGGGACTTGTTCTCTGCTGTCTCAGAGGGTAAAATTAGGTCTAATGGTTTTAAGTTACAGGAGGGTAGATTTTGATTGAACATCAGAAAGAACTTGTTGACAGTGAGAGCGATTCAGCAATGGATGTATTCAAAAAGAGGCTGGCCAGCTACCTGTTGAGCATACTCTAGTTTAGATGCTGCACTGAGCAGGGGGGGGGGTTGGACTTGTTGGCCCATAGAACCCCTTTCAGCTCTGTGATGCTAAGATGCTATAACTACAACTCCCATCATCTCTGCTGGGATATGCTGGTTGTACATGATGAAGTATGACCCCAGGACATGTGGCCTGCACAAAGCTGGGAATGATAGTGCTACTGACTTGTTGCTGTTATTGTTGTGTGCCTTTACGTCATTTCTGTCTTATAGTGACCCTAAAGCGAATCTATCATGAGGTTTTCTTGGCAAGATTTGTTCGGAGGGGGCTTGCCATTGCCTTCTTCTGAGACTGAGCACATGTGACTTGCCTAAGGTCACACAGTGGGTGTCATGGGCGAGCAGGGAATTGAACCCTGGTCTCCAGAGTCATAGTCCAACACTCAAACCACTATGCCACAGTGGCTCTCTTTTTAAATAATTGAAATTATTATGACTTCCCTGAAAGGACTGTGGGATTATCTTTACTTTCCTGAGAGTACTTTTACAGATTGTGTCTGCACTTTTGCAGAACACCCTCCCTAAAAAGTATGTGTGCAATTTATTAAGCAGGTGATGATATGATAAAATATTGGAGACAGGGCTAGGTTTCACACTACATAGAACTGCCTTTCAGTTAAGTGTTCTGATTCAGGAAGAAGTTTCACTGTCATAATGCTCTACTGACAAGGGAACCTGTACCTTCTGAGGGATGAATATATCATCTTACAAAAAGGATCTTGTGTATTCAAATAATCAAAGATTTGGGATGAGCAATTGTCAAGTAATATGACTTTTTTAAAGTATTAATAAAAAATGGAAAATACAGTAACGTGAGATTAGTCACGCCGTTTAAAAACATTCTCACTATCACAGATTTTGCAGTCATTAGCCAAACATCTGTCAGGGAAACACTAGTGCCAGTCTCTTACGATGATTAAATCAATCTGGAAATCTAGGTGTGTGTGTATAATGCAGAAATTAGAATTACATTTTTGAAAAGGGTAAATGCATTCCAGGGAGCCAACATGGTGTAGTGATTTGGATGCTGGACTACAACTCTGCAGACCAGGGTTTGAATCCCTGCTCACCCATGGAAACCCACTGAATGATCTTGGGCAAGTCACACTCTTTGATAGGGTAACCATAATGCAGAAACAACTTATAAACACACAATAATAACTAAAAATACATTTCCATTTTATTTTTGTACCAATATAGATTTTATTATTCCTTAGTTTTCATGCTGTTTCTCCAGTTGTATACTTTAAACTTGGATAAAGACATTTAATTTGTGGACTTAGCAGTGCTCATTGTTATTACATTTATTTATTACATTTATTTATTTATTTATTTATTTATTTGCATATTCAATTTATACTCCACCTTCCTGTTAAAAAAAGAAATTTATTTGTAAGCTTAAAATGCTGCTTGTGGTAGTTATGGAGTCAAATTTACCAATGCAAATCTGTCCCAGTGTGCGTTCTTTGATAGTGTCACCTGTGTTCAGTTATTTATTCTTCTGTGTCAGAAGCTGCTGGCTCTTTTGGTAACAGGAGAAATCATGACAAGAGCATATGAGAAAACAGAGACACATGATGGTGGTATCAAGTGAGTCTGGCATTCCAGGCTGGTACAGACGATGAATGACTCTGAGCTCTCTGAAGAGGGAGATCCTCCAGGGGACAGATGAGGTTACAAGAGAAAGTCAGGGAAGCCCTTTCTGGATAGTCATGTGAATTATACATGATGATGATGGACTGAGCAGCAGGTGCTGCACCTCTTGCAGTCCCCAGAATTGTGTGTTCTTTTCCCATTTGGCAAAAATAAAACTCATTTACACTAAAAAAATTTTTTTAGCCTAATACTGCTGTTAGGGAAAGGCATGAATTCAATTATTTGCATATCTCTTATTCTAAGCAATTCTTCTTTAACTGAGGCAGCATGTATGTAATTGCTTCCCGATGACATTGGCTTTTTGCATCACAGAGCAAGGAATAATTACTATGATGAGAGTGATACCAAGGGAGCAAGGACATCCTCTGACAAATGCCTGGACAGGGGCTCTCTATTCTCATTGACAAAAGGAGGAGGAGGAGGAGGAGAAATAACCACAGCTCTGCCAACAATAACAGTAGATTTAGCTCTAATCTGGGAATCGCTGCAGCTAATACACAAGTACTGTCTAGAAGGTCTTCTGAAATATTTTAGTTCACTCACTGTAAGAATGTAAGAAAGAAAGAAAGAAAGAAAGAAAGAAAGAAAGAAAGAAAGAAACCAGGTCTAGTAAAGGCACAATAATTTTTTTAAAAAAAGACGTATATGATGTCCGAAATTCATGTGAATATAAAGTGACGTTGACAGCCTCCACAAATAGAACTCCAGACAAAAATAGTTTTGTTTAAATGTAGAAAGGGTGTAAATATAGTAGCAGGTTTCAATTTACTACACAAGCGCCAAGTTGCAGCCACTTATTATAGAGCTTGTGCGTCAGAGGAGAAAAAGAAGAGGAGGAGAAGGAGCATAATGCACTCTGCAATTAGTAGTGTCAATGAGAAATAAATTAATTTTCCCCTCTGTCTTGTGATGATTGTTTTGAAAGCTGATGGGCATAAAATCCCATTGAAATGCAGATGACAGCATGGTGTAATAATACTTTTAAAAGACAAAAGTGGGTGAAGGAGAACAACAAGTCACAGAACTTGTTGCGCTTTTGAGACTAACTGAAAGAAAGAAGCTGGTAGCATGAATTTTTGTAAACTTGAGTTGACTTCCTTAGATGGACAAAGTGGAAGGTCCAGGGATAGACCTATATTGTTGTGTGTGAAAATAGCAATAGAAACACAAAACTTGTGGTTATTGAAAGGAGGTGACAAGATCCCTTTGCATACTGATTTTCCAGATTAAGGCACGTTACAGACTGCCTAAAAGCAGTGGTCTGCCGGCACTGCCGGTTGATCCGTGAGGGAGCCGCAGCGGGCAAACCGCGCGGCTCCCTCGCGGAGCAAAAAGAAGCCCCAAAATGGTGCTTCTTTTCGCGGCACGCTAATGACGCCTCAAGGCGCCAATGGCGCACTTGCAACGTCATTAGCGCTGTGTGACGTCCGGACACTACGCGTCCGCGACGTCAAGATGGCGGCGCCTGTGTTGACGGGCACCACCATTTTGCACGTACCCAGTATGTGCTAGGGTTAGGGGCGTCAGGAAGTCTTTGAACAAGTAACAGAGGCAGTTTTTGAGGCAAAGAATTTGATTGCAAACATAGATGGTGTAACAAGAGCCTGGGAAACACCTTTTGCTTGTTGAAGCAACTGTAAATGAAAAGAAGAGATGTTTGCCTGCCTCTTCAGGTGAATCTTTCCAGATAACATGGAGTGGATGCCTGACATCAGCAACAAGGCACGAACAGGGCTTGCAGTGTGTGCATTTATTGGGGGGGAGGAAGCCCCCCTCCCCCTTGATAGTGTGAGTCACAGGTTCCTGTCCTCTATTCAACTTTCACATAGCAGGGCTGCTTTGTCATATTTTGAAGTACCAGTAAATGAAGTAATCACATTATCACCCAAAGGGGGTTTTCCCTAGAAAATATATTTTTTTTACAATTAACCTACTGAGCATTTAAAATCAAACCCAAGTTGTTAGGCCTGGAGGTATCATTTCAGCTTTCAGTAAAGGACAGCAGACAGATTGCAGAAAGCAGAAGATGATAGTAAAACTGCAAGACCTAATATGGGAGACATCCAAATTTAAATTGCACATTATACTATTGAATATTTCTTTTAAATTATACACCTTCACACCACTCATATTACCAATGCCATTTACAACAATATTGTTGACACAGGTCAAATGTGGTTGAGTATTTAAATTTTATAGCAATTCCATATTGGACAGCAGCACTGAGAAGGCCAAAAATATTCATGAGGAAACATAACAGTACCTTCCCCCAATGGAAACTTGTTTGCGACACTGGGATAAAAAAGTAAAACAGGCAACTGATTATTTCAAAAAAATTTCAAAATCTCCATTTTGAGTATGGCTAAGAAGTATAAATTTATATTTATAGTAGAGTTTTAGCTTTTATTTTGTAACATCCTACACTTTTTTTGAATGTCTTGAATTTTGGTGCCTTAGAGGTTTATCACACAGAGATTTTTAGAGCTTTGCAGGTCAGTTCAGACGTGACTGCGTTTCCAACGATGCAGATTCACGTCACAATGTGAATGTGTTATCAGACAAGATTCCTTTCTATGGGCGCTCCTTCTGTGGGGCTTCCGCAGTGATTCCAAAGTGACCCCTCATTTTGATGAATTCAGAAAAAAAGGGAATTCACAAAATTCTCATTGAAGCTCACTTCGATTTCACTTCGAACTGGTCTGGTGTGGAAAACCACTCCAATGTCACCCCCTTTGCCCCCTGCATCTTGCTCCATCATTCCCCTCCTCCTCCTTCATGCCATCTTGCACCCTCTGCCACCTTGCCACCCATCCCATCATCCCCTGCCTTCTCCTGCATCCCGATTCTGGCTCCAGTGACCCCCAGTGATCTATCCCATCATCCCCTGCCTTCTCCTGCATCCCGATTCTGGCTCCAGCGACCCCCAGTGATCTATCCCAGCATCCCCTGCCTTCTCCTGCATCCCGATCCTGGCTCCAGTTACCCCCAGCGATCTATCCCATCATCCCCTGCTTTCTCTTGCATCCCGATCCTGGCTCCAGAGACCCCTAGCGATCTATCCCATCATCCCCTGCCTTCTCCTGCATCCTGATCCTGGCCCTAGTGACCCCAGTGATCTATCCCATTATCCCTTGCCCTCTCCTGTATCCGAATCCTGGTCCCAGTGACCCCCTGCCATTCATCCCATCATCCCCTGACTGCTCCTTCATCCCGATGAAGGATGACAGCTAAGGAGGGAGCATCCACTCTGTGTTATCTGGAAAGATTCACCTGAAGAGGCAGGCAATTTTATTATAAAAAATAAAATAAAAAATACAGAGTGAAAAGCATGCTGGGAAGGGCAGGCTATGGAGTCAAAAGGCATACAAAAGACAGAGGCTGGGGCAGAAACAGCACTATCACACTTTGAATAGCTGTGCAATAATGACTGTCCAGAACTCAGTTTCCATTTCCTAAAATAATGGGATTGTGGCACCTTACAAGCCTAATGTGATATAGTCATTGGTATTGATACCAGACATACCAAACTCTGGATGAGAGATTCCTGTATATATAGATTAATGTATTGGGACAATAAATATCCATGATCCAGAGGCCACTTTATTTAATATTATCTTTTCAAAAACTCTGAAACTGTAGAAACAAATGTGAAAACTCCTGAAGAGAATACAGTACATTACAATGGCAGAGACGAGCATGGTAAAGCCACCATTACAATTGTTTTAACGAAAAGGAATGCAGTCTTCTCTTGCACAGTATATGGGAGGTTAATGCAATCTGATTTAAGATTACTGAATTGGCTTTTTATTATTGAATTATAATCACTTGAGCAATTATCAAACCAGGTGCGGCTGATTGGAATCAATTATTTGTTCACCTGATCACTATAGAGCTGACAAGGACTCACGATTGCTACTTAAGTGTGCTTCCACTATTACTGAAGCCTTGTCAAAAGGCATTTATTAGCTTATGATGCTCAAAAAATTCTCCCTAGAAGACAAGGACAAAAAAATAATAATCAAAACAGGGTGGGGTTGGGCAGATGCAAGTCGCAGTGCCTAAAAGTGTTGATTGGATCATCAAGTAGCCCTAATACTGGTATAAGTTTTCAGAAAAGTTCTTCACAGAGTTCCTGCATAAAATCTGTTATATTATATTTGGAGGATGCTGGCAGTAATAAGAGATTAGTGTAACAAGATAGCATGAATGGATTCTCAGCAGCTAGGAACGGGGAAAGGAGAAAGTAATCTGTACATAAGATTTGGCTGGAAGGTCACCTGCCCAGACAGGTCTTTGAAATTTATAATACAGTGTACCCTTGTTATCCATTGGGGATTGGTTCCAGGAACCCCTGTGGATACCAAAATCCATGGATGTTCAAGTCCCATTAAATAAAATGTACCATATTGTAATTGTAAATTTTGTATAGATTTTTGTTAAGAATCCTCTATTACTCCAAGCTTCGGGAATTTTAACACAGTGGAACACAGTCTCTCGGAGTGTAGTGGAGTCTCCCTCCTTGGAGGTCTTTAACAGAGGCTGGATGGCCATCTGTCGAGGATGCTTTGACTGTGAGTTCCTGCATGGCAAGGCGTTGGTCTGGATGGCCCTTGTGGTCTCTTCCAACTCTATGATTCTATGATCCTATAACTATGGAATCCATAGAAGACCATGGTTTTTGCTTCATAAAGTAATAGTATGATGAGATTTCTTTAAGGTACATATTATGATTTGGTCTCTTAATATGATAGGCCAATATTTTCTGCCATAAAACTTAAGACTTTGTTTTGCTTTAAATTCAGATGTGCTATGAGCCCTGGTGGCACAAGTCATTAAATGCTGGTACACCAACCAAAATGTGCATTCAGTCCTTTAGGGGTCCAGGTTGACTCGGCCTTCCATCCTTTTGTAGGTTGGCAAAATGAGTACCCAGCTTGTTGGGGGCAATTGTAAACTGCTTAGAGAGTGCTTAGCACTATAAAGCAGTATCGAAATGTAAGTAGTATTGCTATTGCTATTGCTTCCTGGAACATGTTACATTGTTCTGATGTTCAAATGGCATATGGAAAACTTTGTTTTCTGTAGAAAGAAACTGTAGAGAGATCTTGTAGCACCTTTGAGACTAACTGAAATAAAGAAGTTGGCAGCATGGGCTTACGCAGACTTCAGTCTACTTCCTCAGATGCATTTCAGTTAGTCTCAGAGGTGCTAAAAAGATCTTTCTACATACTGATAACAGACTAACATGGCTATATGTTTAATTCCACCAATATGGAAAACCACTGTGTATTCACACCTCCCTTCAAGTTGTTGTCAAAGTCAGAAGGCTTTTATAAAGTGTCTCAGAAAGTAGACAAAGGACTCCCTAGGGTGCATATGAATGCTTCCTCTATCATCTAGAATAGTGATGGTGAACCTTTTAGAAGCTGACTGCCCAAACTGCAACCCAGGACCCACTTATTTATTGCAAAGTGCCGTGTCCCTCTGGCTTTCCAGTAACAAACTCTGGCAAACTCTGTACTGGAGCGATGGCATATGTGCCCACAGAGAGGGCTCTGAGTGCCACCTCTGGCACGTGTACCATAGGTTCGGCATCACTGATCTAGAAGCTCAAAGAATAGAAAAAGCAAAGCCAAAGTAAAATGTACTATTATCCACCTTTCTCAGTTGTCTGAAGTATTCCGAAGCATCTATCTCAACATCCTATCCACTGGAATACTTTCCCAAGATGAATACTCAGTTGTAACCCCACCAAGATCTAAAGTAACCCCTTCCATGCCAATATGAGACTATATTCATGTCCATGATCCAAGAATGTAACCCCAAACTGCTTTGGAAACACACTGATAATATGTTCAGACTGACTAGTAGTGGTAGCAAGCCTGCTTCCCCTGTCAGCAGAAGGGCTCTAACTAAGCCTAAAGATCAGAAGCAGATAGGAAGCAGCAACAGTAGCACCACCACGATAGGTTAGTTACTGAGACAAAAAGTAAACAGTCTGATAATCATCTGAAACAAGTTCAATATAGAAGCATTTTCCAGGACTGCTATCTGCCTTCACTGTAGGCAGCAGATGAACAGGTGTAAACTGCCAGAGTGTTCCAGTATCAACAGCTTGATCAAAAACGTTAAGAGGCAGCACTAAGCAGTCTTACTCAGGACAGAGGCAGAAAAGTCCTAGCTGTCAGGTGCAAGATCCATACAGACTGCCAAAATAAAGCTGCTTCGGGTCTCTTTGGAGGTATGCTATTTAAATGATGCATGCATCCTAAGAATCCGGAAGCTGCACCAAAAGCTGCACTCCAGTGCTTAGGAATGGAGTGTGGCTTTGGTGCGACCTCCGGACTCTTAGGACCCATGCATCATTTAAATAGCATACCTCCAAAGAGACCCAAAGCAGCTTTATTTTGGCAGTCTGTAACAGGCCATAGGATAAGAACAAAGAATGCTAAATCCCCTTACAATATCAGCAGCTGTGTCTTCCCTCCCTGTCAAATGGTTTAAGCAGCCAACTATGGAAAAGATAGGGTAGAGATGTTTCCACTGTCAGTCCACATCACCAAATAGTCCACATCACCATGACCAGGGAAATCATGCCTGCCGATAAAACAACCTGTCACCAACCCTCCCTGCCTCTTTATGCTGAACCATTTAATCTTATCAGTTGGACTGCTGGTGGAATAGAAATAAAAAAATACTTTCAAGTAAGCTGTGAAGTCATTATGACCATTTTCATAATTTATTTTAGCTGACTGATGCTCTGTCCTTGCCATCCTGATTCAAAAAGTGAGAAGCTCTAAAGACTAATATTGTCCATCTACTTGTCTGCCTCATCCAAACACTGCTACCTGCTTGGTGTCTCACTGCCTTGCACTGCATTAGCATAGTTCTGCAGCTGAAGTGGTTGAGATCTTCTAGGTGCTCTAGGAAAGTTCTCCAACAAAAGGAAGACAGTTTCAGGACAAAAACAGAATTACGAAAATAAGTGATGAACAGCTTAATTAAAAAAAAAGTAGCAAAATAACTTACTGACTTATTAACATAAGTAAGTTCACTACCTGATCACAAAAGCTCTCTAGTAGTGACTTGCATGTATAAATGAGCCACCATAGATTGGATACCATGAAGAGAATTTTCATATTGCTTTAAACATATTTGTTCAATTAATGCATTCATTTATATTCAACCTTTCCCCCAATAATGGGATACAAGGCAGCTTGCAATTTATTAAAAACAATACAAATTAAAGCTATACAAAACACCAATAAAAGTATAAGTATGAACATGATTTTCTGAAAACAATTTGTAAATTTAAAATCACTAAAATTAATTAAAAGATTATACAGTTTGCCCTTCTTATACACGGATTTTTTATATATGGATTCAAGCATCCACAGTTTGAAAATGTTAAAAAAAAGGATAAATTTCAAATATCAAACCTTGATTTTCCATTTTTTTATAAGGGACACCATTTTGTCATTATATTTAATTGGACTTGAGCATCCATGGATTTTGTTATCCACGGGGGATCTTGGAAACCCCAGTGTGTAACAAGGGTCCACTGTATGTACAAATCAACAAAACAGCACAGCACACCATTTAAAAGCTCGTCACAATCTATATCTAAAAGTCTGACAGATCAAGAATGTTTTTACTTGCTCATGAAAGGAGAGCAAGGAGAAAGCCACCCTAGGAAATGAGTGTGGGAGCAGACCCTCTCTCTTCTTCTCACCAGGCGGGTGGTTTGAAGTGGCCTCTGACTGCTTCTGCCATGAGCATGCCCTGAGCAGTGTGGGACCACAGTGACCAGACACAGATGCAGTCTGCAATAGATGGATGACAGAATTGGGGGATACTTATCAAATATTGCAGACGACACCATATTAGGAGGAGTAGCTAACATCCCAGAAGACAGGATCAAAATTCAAAACGACCTTAATAGATTAGAAAGCTGGGCCAAAGCTAACAAGAGACTAGAACACAGAACAATAGATGCAAACTGCAGGAAAAGAGATTTCACCTCAACATTAGGAACTTTCTGACAGTAAGGGCGGTTCAACAGTGGAACACACTTCCTCGGAGTGAAGTGGATTCTCCTTCCTTAGAGGTCTTCAAACAGAGGTTGGATGGCCATCTGTCAGGGATGCTTTGATTTAGATTTCCTGCATGGCAGGGGGTTGGACTGGACGGCCCTTGCAGTCTCTTCCAACTCTACGATTCTATGATTCTATGAAAATGAACTTCAACAGGGAGAAATGTAAGGTACTGCACGTAGGGCGGAAAAATGAAATGCACAGATATAGGATGGAGGACACCTGTCTGAATGAGACTGCATGTGAAAGGGATCTAGGAGTCCAAGTAGACCACAAGTTGAACATGAGTCAACAGTGCGATGTGGCAGCTAACAAGGCCAATACGATTTTAGGCTGCATCAATAGAAGTATAGTGTCTAGATCAAGGGAAGTAATAGTGCCACTCTATTCTGCTTTGATCAGACCCTTCCTGGAATATTGTGTCCAGTTCTGAGCACCACAATTCAAAAAGGATGTTGAGAAACTGGAACATGTCCAAAGGAAGGCAACTAAAATGGTGAAGGGTCTGGAAACCATGCCCTATGAGGAAAGCCTTAGGGAGCTGGGTATGTTTAGCCTGGAGAAAAGAAGGTTATGAGGTGATATGATGATAGATAGCCCTTTTTAAATATTTGAAGGGATGTCATATTGAGGAGGGAGCCAGCTTGTTTTCTGCTGTTGCAGAGTCTAGGACCCGGAGCAATGGATGCAAGCTGCAGGAAAAGAGATTCCATCTCAACATTAGAAGGAACTTCTTGACAGTAAGGGCTGTTAGACAGTGGAACACACTCCTTCGGAGTGTAGTGGAGTCTCCTTCCCTGGAGATATTTAAAGAGAGGCTTGATGGCCATCTGTTGGGGATGCTTTGATTGAAAGTTTCTGCTTGGCAGGGGGTTGGACTGGATGACCCTTGTGGTCTTTTCCAATTCTATGATTCTATGACTAGCAAGGAGCTCTTTTTTTGCACTCCTTTTCCAGCTGGGTTTGGACTGCCTTAGGTAAGTGCACCTGAACTTCACCCTGATCTGGGGACATGCCCTCAGATCAGCCCAAAGCCTGTGCTTTTGGCCCATTTGTTTCAGGCCATAGTTTCAACTGGATGTAGAGGAGGAGAGCCTTGCACACACAAAAATTATTTTTAATTTAATAAAATTAAAAACTGAACCCTCTCCTTTTCTTCTCCCCCTGAGCCTCATCTCACACACATCATCTATTCAGCTGAGATCCAGTGTTTTGAAAGGACACAGGCCAACGCCACAGCCTGGAAAACACAGGCTTGGGAAAGAGCTCTGCTTAAGACTTTGGAAATTGCCCATCATCAGAGCACTGAGGAGAGAAACTAATTTTCTGATGCTGTATAAGTCAGCATTGCATATTCTGGACAGCACCCACTCCACAAGATTTTCTTAATTAAGGCTGTCCCTAGCAGGCCCATCAGATCTAATGGCTCCTAATAAATCCATGCAACATTAGATCTTGGATAACTGCCAGCCACAATGGACCCTAATTAAACAGGTCAGTCATGCAGTGCAGGATTTGGAAATAAGTTGGTAAGGATGCTATTGATAAGGATTTGGTAAGGTAAGGTTGACTATAACATTTCTTTATTGTTTATATAAAAAGTAACATAGGAACCTAATTGCACAGTCTTGGAACATCTTTTAATCTAAAACAGAAATTGAATTGTATTAAAATGTATTAATTGTGATAGCTTTCACATCCAGAGACTGCAGTCTTCAGTCACAGTATTGATAAGCCAGTTTGTGTTATTCTGTCAATGTATTCAAACACATGCAACCCCAACAATTTTATCTCACAGCAAACTACAGATACCACAGAACTGGAGAAAAGAAGAAATGAAGAACATTAGCCTTACCTAGAATGAGGGAGAGCTGTTATTCTGGGCATATTTACATCTGAAGCAGAAATTGGGTTTACACTAGCTCCATTTTCATGCCTCTCCCAAAAGAATCCCAAGGCCTCTGTTTTAAGGTAGATCTACATTGTAGAAATAATGCAGCTTGATACCACTTTAAGTGCTATAGCCCCATCCTTTGGGATCCTAGGATTTTACAAGCTCCTTAGCCTTCTCTGCCAGAGTGCCTGACAAAATTACAAATCCCAAGAATCTGTAGGATTTTTTTTTTAGTTACAGTACTTCATTTATATAGGATGGAGCCATGGCAGTTAAAGTGTTCTCAAACTGTATTATTTCTACAGTGTTAGCTGCACCATTGATGGTGCTTCTGATAATTAGTTTATGTGTGTGTGTTTGTATCTAAGAAACACTGCCGAAATAAAATAATTAAGCTTGAGGAGAACATAAAGTATGAACTAGAGTGGGCACCAATTGATCTATTACATCTGAGCTGAAGTTTCCCAGATTTTTATTTTATTTTATTTTATTTTGGTGAGAAAATACTTGAGATTTTTCTCCCTCCTAGAATTTCTCTCCTCCCTTTTATATTTAGGAAAATGTTTCCCTGTTTCTCTGCCCACAAAATGCTGCGAAATTACAAGAGGCCATTTATGTGCTGCTCTACAGAATCTTCTTCAAGTTTCCAAAAGCCATAACCTTGGAAGTGAGATTGCATGATGGAGATGTATTTTGTCTATGATATCTATGTCTAGTTTGGTGCCCTATCATCATTCTACTTGCAGATCTTATAGTGCTTAAAGATATTCCTTGAAAAGGTAAACAAACTCCTACAAACATAATTATTGGAATAGTGATGTGCACTTTAGTGTAAGTGTCATACCCATCCATCAGATTGTACCCTTTTTGGTACATGGCATCCCTATGCATATTATGAGAAACAGTACTAGCAGATTGTATTTTGTTATTGTACTTTGCCTGTATGTTTGGATACATAGAAAAATGAACTTCTGTCCATTGAAGACATATGCAAAGCCACCCTTTTTTCCTTCACACTGAGAGAAAATTTCAGGAACATTTCTTATTTTTCATTGTTATTGTTTAACTGTAACAGCTACTTCCTACTTCCTGCCTGAAAATAATATTTTTCATATTTAAACATAAAGAGGGATTTATTTTATGCATTATTGCAAAATGTTATATTTTAAATTTATGGTTGCTTGGTCATAAACATAAACTGTTTACTGCATTTTAACAACCAACATTTATCGTAGCATGTCCCTCAGTATACTTTGCATAGGAATATGGTACACACTAGGAATATAAATTTTACAAAGAAGAAACAGCCCTAGAATCATTCAAAATAGCAATGGAATAAAGCATGTGTAGCAAAAACAAAAATTAATGTTTAATTGCATAAGGTTTGCTGTTTGTGGAGGCAATTTATGAATATGTTTATTTTTTTAAAAATACAGCCGTGTTAGTCTGGATCAGTATGCAAAGGGACCTTGTAGCACCTTTGAGACAAAGGATGTATCCACACTGCAGAAATAATGCAGTTTGACACGACTTTAACTGCCTTGATTCTATCCTATGGAAACCTGGGATTTATAGTTTGGTGAGGCACCAGATCTAACAGATCAGGCTGTATCTGAGAGAAAGAAAGAAGTTGGTAGCATAAGCTTTTGTAGACCTAAGTCTACTTTCTCAGATGCATTGATTCCATTGCATATGTTTATTTTATTTGTAACTATTTAATCATACACTTTCTATGATACCTAAAAAAAAAAAATGAACAGCTGAGAGATTTCATGAACCAAATATGAGTCTTTCCAGACAGACTAGAAAAACCAGAAAGTCCCTCATTTTGATAGAGGTGGATCAATTAAAGTGCTTTAACACTTTGACTGTATCTTCTGAATAATAATTTAAAAGGACTCGGTAGAACTTGGTGAAAGTCAATTTCTGAAATTTTACATGAGTCTAAATATGAGACATGGTCAGTGGGAGGGGAAGCAGAAGAGAGGGGGAATACAGGAAACCAAGAATATTTCAAGAAAGAGTTTGGCTGCAAAGCCATGAATATCACATGCGAGGGAAATGGGAAAGCCTCAATACTTCCAAGAACTTTTCTCCTTTTTGAATAAGCCCACAATAACTAAGACTGTCAGTTCTTAGGGAAAAACAACAAAAGAAGACCATTGCTGCTTTCACTTCCTCCTTGTATGATTCCAGAATCATTTGGCTGACCAAATTTGGAATCATCGGGGCAGTGTCAGCCTACCCCAAAGCATATTTCTTCATAAGCAGTCATCACTGTGGTCAGAGAAGCTTAGGTCCTTGTACATCTGTTTAGGATTGTTTCTGCAGCTCCAGAGAAAATTCAAAATCTAAACCCTATCAGATAGTGATCTGTCCATGACAATGGGGTTCTTTCAACCCCTCACCCCGCCCCCAGATCACTGTCATCCTGACCAACAAAAAAACATCAAGGCTATGGCCTGCTACTCTTATAGGATTAGATATTAATTGAGACAAGGCCATAGTTACCACTGAAGTCATGAAAACCTGAGCTAGTCGTGATCAGAATTCCTCATCATGGATGTTAAGACCCCCAACACAATACATTTTCTGAAGATCAATACCACTTCCAGTATCACCCCCAGCAGCTCTGGTAGAGACAGTTGGCAGTAGGGTGGACAGGACACCAAAAGGATCCCCATCCTGCCTTGTTGTCCTATTGCCATAGTTGAACCTTGGAGATCATTCAACAAGCCACCTCAGTAGTGGAATGGATTCATGATAGATCACCACAATGACTCCTTCCTGCCTGCTTCACCTGGAAACCGAGTGGACATAACTGGTCAAATTGACACCCCCCCCCACACATCTCTTCAGTTAACCAGGTTTCAGTTATACATGCAATGTCAGCTTGCTTGTCCAGGGTCAAGTCCAGGATTATACAACTATTCCCGGTCACTGACCTAGTGTTAAACAACAGTACTTAGTCTAATTGGTTCTACTAGAGTATCGAGGACCCTTTTGGTCAGATGATGAACCAGGAGGAGGAAGAGCCACAAGATGCTCCTCCCCACTTCTCCACTACTGGCTTGTTCTACCCTTACCACCATACCTCCTTCTACCCATTAGGACTAAAATGGCAGCACTCCTTTTCTGAACACATATTTGGCTGACCAGAAATACAGAACAAACTATCATGAACAAATACAGAGGTCAGTTTAGCCTGAAAAACTCCAGATAATTTATCTAAAACTGGCCTAATCTCTAGGGCTAGAGATATACAGTGTTTGAAAAAGAGCTGAAGGTGCTGTGAAGAGCCTAGAGCAGTGATGGCGAACCTATGGCAAGCGTGCCAAAGGTGGCACTCAGAGCCCTCTCTATGGACACCAGTGCTGTCGCCCCAGCACAGAGTTTGCCACTTTGTAACCAGAGGGACATGGCACTTTGCAATAAATAAGTGGGTCTTGGGTTGCAGTTTGGGCACTCGGTCTCTAAAAGGTTCACCATCACTAGCCTAGAGGGTGCATACTGATTCACTTCTATCGCAATACACTTCAGCACAGTCAAAAGTACCAAAGAATAACTCTCTCAGAGGAAGAAAAGATTAAAAAAAAACACCTTATAAGCATTATATGATTTTTTCAAGAAAATGTCTAGAGCATTTAATCCTATCATGTAAATCAAAAAATAATAATCAAATACAACGTACAATAGTTCAGCCCTTCAGTTCTTCAGCATATAAACAAATCTATTGGATACTATTCACATTTCTGGCAAGTGGATGATACAAAGATTCACTGCAAAGATGATAATTTCAGTTCTTTGATCAAATGACTATTATCTATTTGTCCAGGAAGTTCAAATGTTAATCTCAGATCAAGCTGACCATAGTTACGGTTTCTTATTAAGTGATCACCCACAAGGTAGTGCTATTTTCTCTCTCTGAAGTATTCTCTATGAAAGTAAACAGAGGTCCAGAAGGCAGGATTAAATGCAATTTAAAACTGGAATTATATCAGCAGTTTCAAACAGATGGCGGCATGTGGGGATAAATGTGCTTGTTCCTCTTAGCTTATTTTGATACCTTCCTTGTACCATTAAAAATAAGCATAGTTTCATATAATTTTTTAAAAATGGATAAAGACATAGCTAGAATATTTAGACTAAAATTTTTAAAAACATGGACTTTCGTAGTGAGGGGAAGAATAAAATTAATTTGCCATACTTTAATATACAGCTTTTGGGGTGCTTAAGGCTAGTCTGCAAATAGGTTTCCTAGGGAATGAGCTGTACAAAAATAATGACCTTGAAATTGCTTTCTAAAATGTCCCAAGTATTTCACCAATTGACTTCAAAGCAGTAATTACATTAAAATATAAAAGCCTACTAATTGCTTGTGTTGTAACATATCCAGACGGGTCAGTTATTATACACATGTTGTAAGAGAAAGGGGGCATAATTAATTGGGTGGCATTCAAGATTATGCTCACTTGCGTGTAGCAGACATGCTTTCACCATTGCACAATAGATGCCCCTTTTGATTAAGATCTTCAGAAAGTTCAGCACGTAGAATAAAATGATGACGTATCATGATGTCATTATCGGGTTCTCAAAAAAGGTATACGCACACATGAACTTACATGCACATTTTAGCCCTTACTTGACTACAAAGATAGAAGTATGGTATCAGCACTGTTATTTTATCCTGGTTGAAATTATCCATTTCAGTTGGGTTAAAATTTCCCCTTTGGAAATACTGGGTGGAAATACTTAGGGTTTTGTTTGCTTGTTGGTTTTTACTTTGTTCATATCAGGTTTCACCCTTAGTTGCCTCTTTTTTCTAGATCAGTCAGATGATCTAGCTGCTAGCTTGCATGTTGGTCTTAATGTTACTTTATAGGAGTTTAGGCACAACATATATTTATAGCAATTTTGTGTTTGTTTTACACCTACATCTCTCTAAGCTGTCACAATTTCCTCCTCTCTTTCTCTCCTCCATTAGACCATGTGTTTTATTTTGCATAAGCAACTAAAGGTTTATTTTCTTTGCTAGACCCTGTGTGTCAGGCGTGCATGTGGCTGGTGGTTATCCTTCCTTGCTGTTGTCCTGGACTGCAGCCAGCACACATCCAAACAAACGCTGATAAGGATGGCTCAGCAAGAAAGGAACTGGGAGGCAGTCTACAGGCATTTCTGTTAGTCCAAGAGAAGCAAACAAAGCCAAGGTCAGGATACCAGAGTTCACAGAAGTCAGTTTGGTCCAAGGTCAGGGCAGCCAGAAGGTAACAAGAGTCCAGTTCATTCCATCATCTAAGGTCCAAGGCAAACAAGGGTTCAAGGAAGCAAGAAGCCAGTACTGACAGCAATCACCAAGAAGGATACTGCAATAATTACTGGCAAAGGATCAGCATTCTGCAGCTGTTTAAATGCAAGACGACCTCCCTTGTGCCAGCTGTGGCTTATCAATACCTTGCTTCTCAGCAAGCCTCCTGGATCGACGCACGCAAGCACTCTCAGCTCTTCACTGCCTAAAGGAAGGAACCTCCAGGCTTGGTTCTTCCCCAGAGTCACCACTAGGCTGCTGAGCCTCAGGAAGAATCCCCATAGAGCTAAGACCTGGCTGAGCTTCAAACCCTGGGGCTGGGAGATCAGGGCTGGGTTCTGGCAGGGCAGGATTAGGACCTGGTATAGCCTCCAACTCCTCTTGCACTTGAGGAACCACATCCTCCTCCTCGTCATCCTGCTCTTGGCTGGCCATGACAGCTGTTTTGAGTACAGTGGGCTCTCACTGTCTGCAGATCTGATCATCCATTGTTCAGCCCCATTGTTCTCACCCCAGTCTGATAAACTGCATGTATAAGGCCACACAGCTGTGGCCACTCTTTATTTTTCTCCACACACACACACACACCCCCATGTGTGTGAATGTATGTATTTCTTGAACATCTCAGTGGAGTGCAGTCCACACACACATGTGAATATGTGGATTTTTCACTCAAAACAGAAATAAATCCCCACATTCCCCTCTGGATTAAAGCCCTGAGGCAATGAAAAGGCCTGGATTTGGCCCAAATTGTCCCATATGTCATTTGGACAGCTCACTGTGAAAACGTGAGACCACTTTATTTGGCCTGTGGAAATGCACCCTTGGAATGACTATTGAAGAAAGTCAAGGAAGAAAGCGCAAACACAGGTTTACAGTTCAACATTAAGAAAATAAAACTAATGACCAGATATGATTTACAGAACTTTATAATAGACAACATTTAAAAAATGCATGAATTGGCTTATTCATTAATCAAAATGAAGACTGCAGTCAAGAAATCAAAATAAGACTAGCCTTGGAAGAGCAGATATGATGGTACTAGACAAGACCCTGAAGTATAAAGATATATAATTGAATACTAAAGTAAAAGATTGCCCATTTCCCATTTCTATGTATGATTGTGAAAACTGGACAGTAAAGAAAGCTGATAAGAAGAAAATCAACATATTTGAGATGTGATGCTGAAGAAGAGCTCTGCAGATACCATGGATTGACAAAAAGACAAATAAATGGTTTAAAGAGCAAATTAAGCCTGAATTCTCACTAGAAGGCATGATGACTAAGGGGCTAAATAGATTGGCAGTAAACGCCAGCATTGGGCTGGAGTGGGGGCATGGTGACCACATGCCACATGCCCTGACTCTTCTCTGATGCCAGCACCACACCGCACATCCGACTACAAGGCAAGTGGCAGCATGCCATTTGGCATGGAATTTAGATGCACTGCACCAAAGAATTGGCGAAAAGCCCCCGCCACCTCAGCAAACGCAGCTTTTTGCCAATATAAAAAGGAACAGCATTTGCCAGTTCTTTTTACAGTGGCAAACTGCTGGATTGGGACTGCAACATACTTCTCCAAACTGGTGGTGAAAGGGGCACTGGGCTACTGCTTTATCATAGCGGTCTGTTTTGCCCCTTAGCTGAGACTGTTGTATTTTGGTCTCATTATGAGAAAACATGACTCACTACAAAGAGAATAATTCTTGGCAAATTGGAAGGCAATAGGAAAAGAGGAAGATATCATGTAGATGGATAGCCTCAACCAAGGAAGACACAGCCCTGGGTCTGCAGGACCTGAGCAGGGCAGTTGATGACAGGGTGATGTGGAGGTCTCTCATTCATAAGGCAAAGTCAACAACAGTTAACAACAAAGGCAAGCAAAAAGGGGTGTCTTGTTGTATTTGTGGACTTCACAAAAATCTCTGGCTGATCATTAACAGAGGCAGAATACTTGGGGATAGTTGGACATTCTGCTACAGTCCCTGTGTGTGGGTCTGACTGACTAGAAAAAGACAGAATTTGGATTCTGAGCTTCATGAACAACCACTTCAGCATAGCATAGCAATATTTAAAGCAGATTTTCTGGTTCAGAAAATATATTTTGAATTGACTCTTGATCCGGTTAAAATACCTAAGAACATTGCCATCAAGTCTTGTTACCTTATTGCTTCGTACTTGAGTCTGAAAATATTCTGGCTTCAGTCCAAACTACAGAAATCACACTTCAATCCTATTGAAATCAATGGGGCTTAAGCACAGGCAACTGTGAGCTGGATTGCAGCCATGATCCCAGATACTTCAATCCTGTGCTTCCTCTTTCATTATGATAGATAATAATTTCTCTTGATGAACAGAAACTGGAATTCCATTAACAAGACACCACAAGATGTTTAATCAAAACCTACTTCTGTAACATGCCAAAGTTGTTGTTGTTTTTTTAAATGTTATTTATACCAGCAGTGGTACTCTTTTTAAAGTTTTGTTTTTATACTATTGACTTTCTTTAAATGCTAGACATTGACATAGCTTATTCATCAAAATATTTAATGTTTTGTCAGTTATCATGAAACAATAATCTTTTGTACATTTGTATAATTTTTTTTATTTGCTTTGTTTCCCTTGTAAGATTGAAACAATTTTTAAAAATATGGGCAGCTCATATCACTGCATTCACTATTATTACTGTTGATTTTAATTCATGTTGTAAGCTGCCCTGATCGCAGGAAGGAGCGGGATAGAAATAAAACATTATTATTATTATTATTTGTTTCTTGGCACTACATCACACATTGTGCTTGGATAAATCTGCGTTGTCCCAAAACATAGTTAGCCAGGAATGAGGTCAGTTACCTTGTGAGTGGTTTACCTATAGGATACTTTTGTCTGCAGATGTGCTTGTTCAGAGCTTGGAAGTGACTAGTTCAAATAACTGACTACTACTAATAATTTTCTTTTTGCCGCTAGGCCCTCTCCTCCCAAGAATAGGATACCGCCTGAAATGGTGCAGGCAGGCTGTTCACCATTTCTAATTTTTTTAAAGTGTTTTACAAACATGTTCAACTGAATGTATATTTATCCCAAAATATATTTTTTAAAAATAAAAATAATAAAACCACTGTTCCTCAAAGTTCCAGCAAATATTTCAAAGATGAAATACTTGGTGCAGGGTATTGTACCTTGTGATACTGCTGCCTGACCACTGTGTTCCTTTTGCTATAGCTCCAGCCACATAAACAGGTGGGATAAAATTACCACTGAGTTGGCAGCTGTAAAATGGGTAGAAAAAACAGCACTCAACCCCACTACAGCTATTTATATAGCCTCCCACCAGATCCCTCTTCAATTTCCCCAAAATTTGGAAGTTATTTTTTTTAAATTTAAAATAATCTCCCAAGCTATTTTAGCTCTGGGATAGTCTTTTTTTTTTTTTTCCAAAACCAGAAGTGATTTGTGGTTTACAAAATGACTTTGCAGAGACTAGGGTGGCTAAAAATATGGATGGGTGCACCTCTTAGAGTGAGAATCTTGAGAGATTTTTTTAAAAAAAAAAACCCTGAAAATGAGGGACACATGTGGCGTGGATCTCTATAATATCCATTGGTGGGTGGGTATGCCCTCGGAACTTGGTAGTTTCCCACTTCTGCTACAAAACTGAGATGCCTCAACTTCCACTCACTGCCTGGCTCTCTATTTCTGCATGGGGTCAGCTGTCTGCACAGGCGTCCCACTGAGCCATCCATTGCATCTGCCACAACAGATTGCTTACTTCTGAGGTCAGCACAAGGAGGCCAGTGATGATCACATGGCTGGGTGCCTTGTTCTGACCTCAGAGGGAGCAATTGGCAACCACGGCAGACGCGCTGAGTGTCTCATCGGGACACCCATGCAGAAAGCTGCCCTGGTGTGGAAACAGAGTGCTCTAGATCTTCCTAGAAGATCCAGAATAAGAAGTAAAATATTTCAATGTGTATTAAGGGTGTTATACCCTGTTTGTGGTGCTGAACGTGTCAGATGTCATCCGGGACTGTTCACACCAGAACCGGGGTTTGGGCTATGCATCATTTCAACAGGATGATGCCAGAATGGGTGTGGAATTGGGCCCATGCAGACAAGGCCTATATGTTTATTTTATATGATGAAGGGAGGTTTCAGGATCGAGAAATCTTGTTAATTAATTTTTAGATGTGTAGGCATTGTTATCATATTTCCATTTATGATATGGCTTTTTTAAATCCAATGCTGCTGTGAAGTTAGATTTTCCCCACTCACAAGTAGTAGGAAAACAGAGTTATGGCTTCAAAAATCAATTCGCTAGTTCTCATGAGGATATTTTGGAGGAAAAGCAGGAACTCTGTGTAAATGCAAAGAAGCAGGTTTTAATTTGTGCTCTGATTTTAATACATCTATATGCCACTGGTCATAACATAATTTATGTAATTTTACTTTTAATCTCATATTCCGCAATAAAACAAAGAATTTCATACTGCCATTTGATCTGTGCTTTCTGTCTGTTATTTACTGTAACTACACTGTCCACTGTAGCAGGGATGAGAAACTTCCTGGGAGCACATTGACTCCTTAGAAACCACCAGTGGTTGAACCTCCCTTTGGCTGCCACCATCCTACCACGATTTGCTTGCTACTGGGATACATGGTACTCAAAGAGTTCACACTTCCAACATGCAGGCAGGACTGCAACAAGGGAGGAGACTCGGGGATGCCAGATGGTTTGCAAGGAATAGTCCACATGGCCTTCTGGCTGCATTTTGCCTTTTCCTGCATTATATAATCTCATCTGTTTCTGACTATCCCTTTCAATACATTTTTTCATGTGGGCTAACATCTAGAAGAAGTATGAGGAGGAAAAAAAATTATGCACTTCATCCCATTTTAGACTTTTGTGAACCGCAAGTTCTTTAATGCAGTGATGGTGAAAGTGCAGCTCATGGTCTTTTGTTGGGAATATACACTTCCTGGCCCTAAAATGGCTCTGAGAAGGCCATAAAATGTGCCAATATTGCCCTCAATATTCCCTAGGGATGTTAAGGCATAACATGAGGAAGGGTGGCTACCTCTAGACTTGGAATTCCCTTTCCAAGGAGGCCTGAATGGCCCCCTCTTTGTTGTCCTTCTTTGTTGTCCTTCCATGGGCAGGCCAAGACCTTTTTGTTTAGAAAGGGGTTTAAAACAGAAAGCTTTTAAAGAGCATCCTGGGGGTGCTGTATTGTTTTAATGTGTATGGTTTTAAGTGGTTTTATCTTTTTAATTGTATTATGTTTTTAAACAAATGGTCTGTTTTAATATTGCAGTAGTTTAATTCCATTTTGGTGCAGGGTTTTAATTATCACTTTTGTACATTTTTAATTATATTTTTGAAAGATTTTAATTTTAAGATTTTAGACTGTAAGCTGCTTTGGGTCTCAATTTTAGGGGGAAAAGCAGGGTATAAATTAATATTATAACATGAGGAAGGGTGGCTACCTCTAGACTCTGGAATATGTAATAATAATAATAATAATAATAATAATAATTAACAACAACACTACACTGGCTCTTTCTAGACCATGAACTAGTTTAATATCAGTTCTAGTACTCACTAATTTAGGATCTTTCAGAACTCTCAGAATTGCCACTGTTTTGATTATTGTTGCTGCTGCTGTTGCTGTTTTCTTCTTTTCTGGTATCACTTATATGCCTTTTAAAGATGTTTTAGAGACAGGAATGTAACAGCTGGTAGGGTACTACCAGCTGGTAGCTGGTACCCTAGTAGTAATAAAATACATTATACAGATGCAATAATGGACATACGCAGTAATACACATTGATTGGAGATCCTGTTACTTATTATAGGGCATTATAAGACTCAGAATTAAAGCCTGCTACATTTCTGACAACACCACAATCTTGAAAGGCACAGAAGCTCTAGCAGAAGATAACTGATGTGTACCCAAATTCTTAGTAACCTGACTGAAGTACAGTTCCCAAGCTTTTTCTCTCTTTATCCCCTTGCCTCTTGGAGTGCTGTTGGGGAGTCATGATAAAAGTAATTGTATGAAACCATTACAGCTTTATATGAAGGAGGACACAGTGTTTGGCAGTACATGAAAAGTTGTGATAACTTTTGGTGCTGATTTTCCCCCCCACACAAGCTGTTTAAAAAGGAATTGCCTGTGTGTATGAGCAAACCCCATGTCTTGAGTTTTCTCAGAGAAAAGAGTCACTTGATAGTGATGAATAATTCAAGCAGCCCTACTACTACCAACCAACTTTGATAAGTATAGCCCAGTGTCAGCCAGACCACCAAGGACTGATCTGGAATGTCAGCACCTAGTGGAATTCACTCGTTTTTATGCTGAAGCATTTGCTTGAACAAAACAGTTCCCTGCTCGAGTTAACCAATGTGTATGCTAGACGGAAATGCTAGACAACAAGAATTAGACTCTTGATGGAGTCCCCAGGAAGGGAGGAAAAGGGTACCAAAGCCCTTTGGATACACAGGAATGACAGAGCAGCAATGAACCAAGTTAAATCCACAGTCTGTACACTTGTTGAATTGTGAATTGGGATGGGAGGGAAGAACAGTATATTTCTGGGCACATGAGAGCATCAGGCTAGGGTTGTCAATTTTTAAGGGTTTTAAGTTGGTAAAACCCATCGCAGCAATAGAGCAAAACAAATGGGAGAACAAGAGACCTTTCCCTATCTGGTATGTACAGGCTCAATCATACATTTCTGAAATTGAAGGCATGACTGGTTTAAATTTGTTGACACACATACGTACAGCTTTTCATACAACATAGAAATTGAGAAATTCTCTACACAAACAAGAAAAAACACCTTTATGAGTGGGTGCTGAAAAGTTCTCAACTTTTGTTGAGGTATTAGAAACATGTGATTCTATTTTTTTACTGTTTTATTGAGTGTATTTTATATGAAACTGTAGTTTTATATCTTGTAATGTGGTTTCTATTATTGTAATCCCGCCTCGATCCGCAGGGAGAGGCAGAAAATATAAATTATTATTATTATTATTATTATTATTATTATTATTATTATTATTATTATTATTATTATTTTGTAGTCTGACTTTTGTATGCCTTACTTTATAGGGTGGGAATGGAATTTTGGAGGCCTGAATGTCAGGGGCTCCATATGCACCTTGACTGCCATAAAATCTTGGGAAGATCATATGATCTATTGCTGAGACTATTGCTGAGACATGGTGATCTGAGATAACAAAGGGAGGAAGGTGAAGGTGAGTCAAGCCTGTTCAAGGGCATCTCAGGGGAAAGAATCTGGCTGTATAACATGGAAGAGGCAATATGGAAATGAGAGGGGGGGATTGGTTTATTATAATGAATAAGAATTAAGCCCACCTGAAATTTAAAATTGTGTGCAGTTTAACAATGTTAATGCTTGCTGATCAGTTCTGACAAAGTCACTGGACTGGATCTATAGTTTCTTAATAAAGGTTTTCTGAGTTTTAATTACTGACAGTGGAACTGCAAGTGCTGTCAGGTGGGGCCTGACCAGAGCAGAATAGAATAGATCTATTACTTCCCTTGATCTAGACACTATATTTTTATTGATGCAGCCTAAAATCGCATTGGCCTTTTTAGCTGCTGCATCACACGGTTGACTCGTGTTCAACTTGTGGTCTACTTGGACTCCTAGATCCTTTTCACATGCAGTCTCCTTAAGAAAGGTGTCCCCCATTCTATATCTGTGCATTTCATTTTTCCGCCCTAAGTGCAGTACCTTACATTTCTCCCTGTTGAAGTTCATTTTGTTAGCTGTGGCCCAGCTTTCTAGTCTATTCAGGTCATTTTGAATGTTGATCCTGTTCTCTGGAGTATTAGCTATTCCTCCTAATTTGGTGTCATCTGCAAATTTGATAAGCATGCTCCCAATTCTGTCATCCAAGTCATTGATAAAGATGTTGAATAGCACTGGTCCCAGGACAGAGCCCTGTGGGACCCCACTGGTTACCTCTCTCCAGGATGAAAAGGAGCCAATGTTGAGCACCCTTTGGGTTCGGCCAGTCAACCAATTACAAATCCATGTAACCATTACTTTGTCTAGCCCATATTTCACTAGCTTGTTTGCAAGAATGTCATGGGGAACCTTGTCAAAGGCCTTACTGAAATCAAGATATACTATATCCACAGCATTCCCTTCATCTACCAAGCTGGTAATTTTATCAAAGAAAGAGATCAGGTTTGTCTGGCATGACCTCTTTCTCTGAAACCCATGTTGACTTTTTGTGATTATGGCATTGCTTTCTAGATGTTCACAGACTCTCTGTTTAATGATCTGCTCTAGAATCTTTCCTGGTATAGATGTCAGACTAACTGCATGATAATTGTTGGGATCCTCTTGAAGAAGAGCTCTAAGCACCAGAGATGGACACAAGGAAATGTCTCCCACCCTTCTGCTGGTGATGGCACTCCCAGAAGTATCAGGAGTTCTGTCACTGAGTGACCAATTTTCTTTATTCTGCAATTACCATAACTTCACTATTCTCCTGCACACTTGTGTTAGCTGTTTGTTAACTGATGGCTCCCAATTTTCTTACACAGCTTTTTAGACCACATTCCCAGTATCCCCAACTGGGGCCTTAGGGAAATGTAGTATAAAAAGAGTACTATTGTTCTGTCTGCTTCTTCTGCTGTGACGAACATATAACATCAATCACTCTGGCCTCTTCGTATAGTCATGTCATGCAGTATCTTGTCCATCATACTCTTCTGTTTCATGCTCAAAGTCAACATCTTGAGGTAGCTGGCTGTCCTGGACTGCAGCCAGCACACACAAAAACAAATGCTGATAGTGATGGCTCAGCAAGAGAGCTAACTAGGAGCTGGGAAACAGTCTACAGGCCTTTCTAGAGTCCGAGAGAAGCAAGCCACAAACAAATCCAAGGTCAGGATACCAGAGATCACGGAAGTCAGTTCGGTCCAAGGTCAGGGAGCCAGAAGGTAGCAGTAGTCCAGTTTGTTCCAAAGTTGCAAGTTCAAGACAGACAAGGGTTCAGGAAACCAGGAGCCATTGCCAACAGCAATCACAATGAAGGATTCTGCAATAATCTCTGGCAAAGGGTCAGTGTTCTCCAGCTGCTTAAATGAGATAGCCCTCCCTTGTGCCAGCTGTGGCTTATCTGCCAATTGCCTCTCTGCAAGCCTCTTGGATCAACGCACGCAAGAACTCTCAGCTCTCCTCTGCCTAAAGGAAGGAACCAACATACTTGGTTCTTCCACAGGGTCAACACTAAGCTGCTGAGCCTCAGGAGGGAACCCCACAGAGCTAGGACCTGGCTGAGACTTAACCCCTGGGGCTAGGAGATCAGGGCTGGGTCTGGCAGGGCAGAACTGGGACCTCATATAGCCTCAATCTCCTCTTGCACTTGAGGAGCCATGGCCTCCTCCTTGTCCTCTGAGTCCTGCTCTTGGTTGGCCATGACATCGGCCAAAACCAACTCATCTGAACTACAATCAACCCTTTGTGTCCATGGGACCCCCTGTGGATAAGAAAAAAGTCCTGTAGTTCCCTATGGTGGTGCAACATGCACACGGCCATTAGTGCAACCATGAGCACATGCCTGCATTAAGAACAATGGGGTTTGCCCTCTGTAGAAACTCAAAGCCCACAGATAACAAGAATCCACTATACAGTGGTACCCCGGGATACGAATTGACCGCGTTACGAAATTTCCGGGACACGAAAAAGTTCCATTGGAAAAAACTGTTCCGGGATACGAAGGTTTTTTCGGGTTACGAAATTTTTTTCGGCGCGAAATTAAAACGCGACCGCTAGCACGCTTTGGAAAAGCCTTTTTCGGCTTGCGAAATGCATCGGGTTACGAACGCCGCGGCAGAACGAATTAATTTCATAACCCGAGGCACCACTGTACACAATTTCACTGCATAATTACCAGTTATCAAGGCAAAATAGTGATATAGACATTGATAGAGTAGAATTATCCATTCCATGTTGTTCTATGTAGTTGTAAAAATGAATCTGAACTCATCTCATTTCTGAATGGGCAGGTGGGACTTTTTTAAAAAAAACCTCTACTCACTCTTCACAGAACAAGCTATTTCGAATTGATCATCCCACCTCTCAGGGAAGGGTGATACATTCCTAACAAATTCCCTGAAGGGTCAAAAGCAAACATTTCCTCAAATTATGTGTGGGTGCCAGTGCTATTTGTATTATCCTCTGCTGCAGGCTCCAGCCCTACCCCCATCTTTTTATAATCTCTCATTCAAAGAAAAAGGTATTTGAGCAGCTGACAAGAGGAATAGTACAAATAAGAAACAATTGTTCTTTTATTGCTTTCCATCAGAGACAGTGGAGATTATTGCCCACCAAATCTGCACCAGGATAGACACGAGTTGTAACCATCACTGACAGATCTTATCGCACTGCCCTGTGTCCGGGCAGTGGGCAGCCTGTATCCAATCTGGGCTTCTCCCGCAGCTTTTCATGAATGGTTTTTTCAGCCTTTGAGCCTTTCTGGTCCTCCCCCTCCTGTTTTAAAGATCTCTCTTGGGTTTTTCACATAAGAGAATACGGACAAGGGAGGGAGGATGAAGAGAGAGACTGAGGCAGCAAGAGTCTGTTTTGTAATGAGATAGAGTCTGGTCTTTGTAATGTTTACTCCCAAATAATGTGTGTGTTATCATTTACTTTGGAGTAAATGGGACTACTGGAGAACTAAAAGGAGGAGGGTAAGAATTGCATTGTAATGATAAGCACAATGGGACTGATTTTTCTCCTGCCAAGTGTGGATAAGATTTCATTTTCTCTGCATGCACTCCAGAGACCCAGAGGAAAAGGGTAACATGGTGATCAGTGAGATAAGCTTTAAACGAAACACATCTTCTTGTTTTTATGGAAGCAGAATTAATAGCAGGATTCCCACTCCACTTAAAGACCCTATCTGAATGGCTGTTTACACAAAGTATGAAACTCTGCTCATTGAATTTTCATTTGAAATTCTTGTCCTATCACTTCATTTACAAATTATGTAAAATGAAAATTCTCACACCTTGGTCGAAAAGCTGCCAAGTTTCGTAGCTCATTAAAGGCTCGATTCAGCATTGAGAAACCAAAACCCTGTATGTTTAACAAATACTGACAAGACATCCCTAGTTCCATGATTGTTTTTCCTGAAGGCTGCCTAGGGTGAAGCCCCTTGGGTGCTTGACTGTCACCCCTCTGTAAGTAAAGCAGCTGCCTGCATGGGAATTCTGAGTGCAGAAATAGCTGTCACAGAAAGAATTAAGCAGCCCCCTTCCCTCTTCTGTGGGGCAAGATAAGACAAACTGCAGCTGCTTTGCTTTAGAAAAAGCAACCCTTGGCAGGAGTGGGGGATGGTTAGTGCAGTGAGGATGACTTGCCTGTAGAAACTTCAATCTGCTAATAAGCCTTGAGGGCTAATAAGTGACAACAACCTAAGCTTTTGGACTACCCTTGGGATGTAACTATGGATCGAGGAGACTGAGAACACTGAAAACCCCGATAAGGTTTTTTTCTTGCTTTAATTCCCAAATTTCTTCTGTTACAGGAGTTCTCAAAGAAGATTGTCAGTGGCTCTGAGATTACTTCTGCCACTTCTTTTAATACCCTTGGATGTAGTTCATCCAGTCTTGCTGACTTGAATTCTAATAACAACAACAACAACAACAGGGTTTATTTATATGCCGCCCAATCACTGGGAATCCGGGCGGCTTACAACAGAGGGGATAATAGATAATAGGGGTTAATATAGATTAACCAGGTATTCTTATACTACCTCCTTACTTGTTCTGTGCTGCATTTCCCCTATTATTTCCTCTGCTCCATTTTTCTCAGGTTGAGCACCGTTTTCCTTTTGCGAGAAGACTGAGGTAAAGAAGGTGTTGAGTAATTCTGCCTTTTCTCTGGTGTTTATCACACGGAGGTTTTTGCAGTTTTTTGCAGCTCAGATCCAACGTGACTGCAGTTCCAACTATGCGAATTCACGTTATAACATGAATGTGTTATCAGATATGATTCCTTTCTATGGGAGGTCCTTCCATAGCGCTTGCGCAGTGAATCCAAAGTGACTCCTCATTTTGATGAATTCGGAAAAAAGTGAAATCACAGAATTTCTTTCAAGCTCACTTTGATTTCACTCTGAACTGGTCTGGTGTGGAATGCAACTTTGCTTCTGCTCTGGTACACCACCGCAAACCCCCCGGGTTGCAAATTTCCCATGATGCAGCACTACCATATTCCCCCATTTCCTTTCAGTGGTCCTTTCACTTTCAGGGCAACTTTCAGGGCAACTCATTTTTTATTTGTGTGTATGTGCATGAATGTGAATATATAGGTATGTAGGTCTATCTATCTATCTATCTATCTATCTATCTATCTATCTATCTATCTATCTGTGTGTTGAAATTGCTGAAATGGAAGGGAAAATAAAAAGGGGAGATGAAGAAGACATAGAAATATTCACAAGGCAAATATTCACACAATCACGCAATTACGCGAAACAGGGAACAAGAACTTGCGCCCCTTTTCACCCTGGAAACATACAAGGTCACGATGTGTTCAGACCCCCACTGAGCATGTGCAAGAGTGCCGATTTGAATAATTGAATCCCACCGGTGTGGTAATACAATTTGCACTCACTCTGCTTTGCTTGAATCCGCATCACGTGACTTGCCTTGGATTCGATTCCACCTCGACTCGGAAGGGCAACAGAAGGGCAACCAGGTGTGATAAAACATTCACATAACGTGAATTTGCATAGCTGAACTAGGAGTCACCCCGGATTTGAGCTGCAAAACTCTCCATGTGATAAACAACACTATTCCTATTAGCATTTGACCATCTGCTCCATGCAATGACCCTACTATTTTCTTCCTTCTTTTCCTACAGACATAACCAAAAAGCCGTTTCTTTTGTTCTTAGCTTTGAATTCCTATTTGGTGCTTTCCCCTTTTCCCATTTCTTACATATGTCTCTTTCAAAACTTAGCTCAGTTGAAAGTTATTTAGTCATCCATCTTATATTATGGAGACACCTCCCATTTTTCCTCTTCATTGGAATTATGCCTTCAATATCTTCCTTCTAAGAACCTCCCATCTTTCCTGAACTGTATTCTCAGTATTCCCCTAGGTTTACTGAAATCAGCTTTCCTAAAGTCTATAATGCAAGTCTGACTATGCTTAGAATCACAGATCATAGATTTGGAAGAGACCTCAAGGGCCATCCAGTCTAACCCCCTGACATGCAAGAACTCACAATCAAAATATCACTGGTTTTATTTTATTTTTATTTTTATTTTTATTTAAATCTTACAATTTATATACTACCAGCAATTAATTTTAAGATGGGACACTGGAGTGAATGAGGAGGGAGTGGATGGACGGGGAAGCATTTGCACAAATTTCCTTGCAGTAGCAAGACAAAGCTGGGCCTGGTGAAGTGTTATTTGCTGTTTAAAACATAGGGATGTTTATCACACGGAGGGTTTTGCAGCTCAGATCTTGGGTGACTCCTGGTTCAGCTATGTGAATTCACATCATAACGTGAATGTTTTATTACACCTGGTTGCCCTTCCATTGCCCTTCCAAATCGAGGGGCAATAGAATCCAAGGCAAGTCACGTGATGCGGATTCATGCAAAGTGGAGTGAGTGCACATTGTATTACCATGAGGATTCAACGATTCGAATTGGGACCCTTTTACATGCTCAGTGGGGGTCTGAATGCATCCTGAACCTTTGCACTTCGGGGGTGAAGAAGGGAGCCTGGTTCCACTTTCACGTGAATGCTAGCCTCATGTGAATGACTGCTTCACGTTTCTTCGTCCCTTCTATTTTCCCATCCCTGGCAGCCAAATTCAAACGGGGTCCTCCGTGTCAGAGCCCCCATCCATTTCAGCCACATCTACATCTATTCTCCTGTCATTCTCCTCATATATTTCAGCTATATCTACATCTATCCTCCTGTCATTCTCCTCATCCATTTCAGCCACATCTATATCTATCCTCCGTGTCAGGGCCCCCATCCAGTGTAGAAGCTGTAGGTTAACTTGGAAGTAAATCCTTTGAATCTGAAGGAGACCCATTTTGGGGGAGTGCAGAAATGATCTGGTTTCCCTTATTCTCCATGCTCCCTAAAATACCACCTCCCTGAATCCCATCCACTCTCCTTCCTTTTGTAACAGTTGCCGTCTCTTAGGGTGCATCCGCACTTGGGAGATAATCTGGTTTGACTCCACTTTCACTGTCTTGGCTCAGTGCTATGGAATTCTGGGAGTTGGAGTTTGTTGTGGGGTCCTTGGTTAGAGGCTATGGAATTCTGGGAACTGGAGTTTGTTGCTCCCCCCAGCCTCCGATGGCCCCCTCCGTTGCTCCCATCTCTTCCCCCAGCCTCCTATTTCATTCTCTCCATCCCTGTCATCTACCCTTCCAAGCAATGGAAGCAATTGGGGCAAAATTGCAGTGCAGCATCATGGGAAATTTGCCTCTTTGGAGGTTTGGAGGGGTGTACTGGGACGGAAGCAAAGTTGCATTCCACACCAGACCAATTCGGAGTGAAATCGAAGTGAGCTTGAATGCGAATTCTGTAAATTCACTTTTGTTCTGAATTCACCAAAATGAGGAGTCACTTTGGATTCACTGCAGAACCTCTCCACTTTGCACTGGAAGGGCTCCAGAAGTGCATGCAGCCCCTGGGCTGCTCTAAATTCTCAACTGAGGTTTCAAGTTAATGCAGTGTTAGAAAATTGGGATCTGATTGAAAAATTCATTGAGGGGAAAGTCAGAATTTTTATTTGGAAGGGTAATGCACCCCCCTCATAGCTACACCCCTGGCCAATTCCCTCTTTTTTATGGGCACCATGTCTGGTAATTGTTCATATAGATGAGAGGCATTCCTAACATAAATGAACAACCTGGCTTTGAAATATTTGCATATGCAACCCTATCTGATAAAAAACAGTTTTTCAGTCCTATTAGGATTGTCCTGAGATTTCAGTGCCAAAACCTAAGACAATCTCTTCTGATATCCTGGGAGGCAGCCTCTTGTTATGTCATTAAGCCTAATACCTGAAGCATCAGCCACAACTGCATACAGTATGTTTTTAAATAATAAATGAAAACCCTGGTCTAACCAATTATACACACACATACTTTTCCAGGTAACAACCTCTGGTCTGGGCATGAGCATGGGAGGTGCTCTACACTGAATGTCACCCCTGCTCCAAATTTCCTGAACAGGTTGCAAGTTGGGTGTCTCAATTTTAGAATACTATGCTGGGACATGTCTACACCCCTGGAGTTGGGTGTAAGACTGGAATTGGATGGGTGACCAAAAAAACTAAGACAGTTCTCTCTGGAACAGGAGAGGTGTCTGAGGCTTCGCTGCCATTTGGGATTTCATATGGAGCAATGTGAAGCGGTAGAGAATGAAGGGATTCAGTTGGCCACATCATCATTTCCACCATCAGACACCCTTGTTACTTTAAAATATTTTTCATTTTAAATTTATTATATCTTGAATATGAAAACAAATGTAAGGTCAGTGAATACTTTTGCTTTCAGCATTTACAAGTTACGTACTGATTTTGAGATTTGAGTGAGGGCTAGACACCTGCTTTTCTTTCCTTCATTTCCCTCTGAGTGTTGTGGCTTCCAAGACTATTATGATAAATACGAAACTATTTCCCCCCTTTTTATAGACTTTGCCCATGGTCCAAACGCATTGCAAAGACAGTACAGTTTGAGGCCACTTTAACTGCCCTGGCTCAGTGCTAGGGAATCCTGGGAATTGTAGTTTATTGTGGTTCCAGAGCTCTCTGACAGAGAAGGCTAAATGTCTCACAAAACTACAGTACCCAGAATTCCCTAGCATTCAGCCAACATGATTAAGCCAGTCTTAAACTGGATTATTTCTGCAGTGTGTTTTGGACCTTTGTCTAACTATGCTCCACTTGTATTGTGACTTTATAATTTGATAACTGAAACAATACAACCAAAGGTGTCTACACTGGTGAGGAGGAAAACAGCTGGTTGCCACTTGTTAAACATATGGGATTTGGGGTTTTCCCTAGGTATGTACAAGCCCTAGGTAGCTCAAGTATGTACAAGCTCTGAAATTTGACACTTGCTCAAATAGTGTGTGAGAATTTGCAAATATCTTCATTTGCAAAAGAAATAACAGAGCGGGCACTTCAGTGAGAAATTCAATGTTCAAGATTTATCTATTTATGGTAATAAAAGTAATAGTGCCTTAGCCATTCGTTTTAATGGTGTGCATCTCAATCAAAGCAATTTGAATTACTCCACTTGGATGCAGAAGGGGAGAGGGTTAGGGGAAAATTCAATTCTAAAGATAAACACAGACCATCCTTCCTTGTTAGACACTGTGGAGGGGAAAGACAGATGAGTGTTTTGTGGCACTTTCCAGTGATCACCAAAAGATTCATTATAGCTTCACATCATAAAAGTATATGTATGCATGTTTCATGTGCACAAGACATTGTACATAAGCATAGGCAGCTACAGTAGGATCCCCTGGATAACTTGATATTACCCATTTTAATTGTCTTAGTAGATTACCGCACTACAGTCTTATAGTGCTGCTATTCCACTTTAACTGCTCTGGGTGCCTTCTGTTGCATTCTGAGATTTGAAGTTTAGTTTAGGGAGGGGCATTTAGGATTCTCAGCCAGAGAGCTCTTAGGCCTCACTGAACTTCAAACCTCAGAATGCAACAGGAGGCAGCCAGAGCAGTCAAAGTGGAATAGCAGCACTATAAGAGGGTAGTGCAGTAATGTGGTTTGTCTCAGTCAAGAAAATTTGCATTACTTCATTAAGCTGCTGTAGGGGAAAGAATTCCATTTTAATGATAAACATAGGCTATCCTTCCTTATTAGCACTGTGAATGCACTGCTAATTACAAGAGTTAGGAAGGGTACGCCTGATAAGTGTTTTACAGCCTTCATTGTTCGGGAATTTGTCAGGAATGGTTCACTTCTCTGTGAGGGCTGATCAAACCAAAATATCTCAGTATCAGAGCACCAAGAAGAATAACTTCCCCTTCAGAGATGGGGGGAATAAAGAAAAAAGTTCCTGAAGAAGAACTGGAGCCTTTGGAAGAAGAGCTGGCTGTGCTGGAGCTGCTCGACGAGGACTCATGACAAGTCCGCTTCTTCTTCTTCTTCTTAGCTTCAGTTTGGGCCTGGCTCCTGCTGCCTCAGACCTCTTTGATCAGCTCGGCGATGGATTGCTGGATGCCCACTATAGCTTCATCCCTTTTCAGAGACTTACTTCTAGTCGACGTCTAGGCTCGTCGCCTCTTGGGCTGGGAGGGTTCCTGGACCGGTGTTTCCGAAGGCCTTTTTTGCTTCTGGCAAGGGGCCAAGTCAGACCAGGACCTCCTGGGCTGCCCTGATTGGCCCCTAGTTGTTGGAGGGGTGGCTGCTCCTGGCCTTTTTTCTGCTTAGGTGGCATTGTGCCAACAAAAGAAAAAACTGAATTTGTATATAAGTTTGTGTGTGTGTGTGTATAACTGACTATAGAACTACTAGGCCATACTGTCCCCTATTGGGAGTTGGAAGCAGGGCCCACCCTCACTTCTGTTTGCTGGCAGAGGGTGAGAGCACCGCCAGTGGTAATTTGCGCTGCAGGCCGCAGCCACAAGGCCTGCAGGTCTGTTCCCGAGTTGGGAGGGCAACTGGCAGCAGCACTGTTTGGGGTGCCCACAAGTTCCGGGTCGCCCTTTTCTCCCACTGCAGCATCGTCCGGTGTTATGGGAGGGGAGGGGCAAACTGTTCCCAAGGGCTAGCGTGCCCAACTTGCACCAGCGCCCACGTGGTCTTCTCCTCTCGCTCGGCTCATGTCCTCTCCCCAGCGAGCCGAGCTGGCAATGACACGGGCCAGGGCGCCTCGTGGCCTTAAATAGGACTGGGAACCAATGGGAGGCCAGGATTGGGTGGAGGATCCACCTCCTGGCCTCCCCACCAATCCTGGGCGGCGCCACCTGATGATGCTGCATAATCAGGAGGCACTTCCTCCCCCGGCGCCTTCTAGGACCTGTAGTCCCCACCGGTGTAAGCAGAAGTCCCTCCCTTTCCATTTTCGCCAGCCAGTCACGGCTTGAGTGGCCCTGCGCAAAGGTTTCTGGGGCCACCCGAGCTGAGAGAGCATGGGTGCTGGGCCACGAGCTCTCCCCAAGCGGCAACTGGACCGTCCCGCTGAGGCCGAGGCGGGCAGCCTCCTTTGTTCTTGGCCTTAACTAATACCCCTTTTTAGGTGTGGTAGATAATGTAGTAACATTTAGGATTTATATAATGGTACTGTGATTGGTAATAGCTTACAATGTCTGAGGCATGTACCTTTCCCAACCCTTCCACTTGTGGTTTTTCATTAAAGGTGCTTTGGATTGAATCTGGAGCCTTATGCATGTAAATTATGAACTCAGTCATAAGAATATACAGTGGTCCCTTGGCTGCAGCATAGTGCCTCAAAATATGTCCTTTTTTGTACACACTGATTTATCTTAATTATAAAACATTAATAACAGACCAAAAATATGTGGATTTCTCTTTTTAAATTCTTTGCAGTCTCTCTCCCATCTTTGTTCTATTTAGGTGCTTTCAGATAATGGCCTGTTACAGACTGCCAAAATAAAGCTGCTTTGGGTCTCTTTGGAGGTATGCTGTTTAAATGATGCATGCATCCGAAGAATCCAGAAGCTGCACCAAAGCTGCCCTCCAGTGCTTAGGAATGGAGTGTGGCTTTGGCGCGACCTCCGGACTCTTAGGACCCATGCATCATTTAAACAGCATACCTCCAAAGAGACCCGAAGCAGCTTTATTTTGGCAGTCTGTAACAGGCCAGTGTTTTTATCCTGCAATAAACCTCCTTTATTCATGGAAATTTACAGTTTCTTCATCCATTTGGAACTTTCCTATGTTTTCCTGCTGTTGTGTGTGTGTGCATTCAAGTTACCTGTTGACTTATGGCAACCTCAAGAATTTCATAGTATTTCCTGATCTGCCACTGCTTCCATTCTTTTTCTTTCCCCAAAAGCCATTAAGAAGGAAAAGGTGGGGAAATTGTGTGGTGTCCTTTGGCTGTGTTAGTGCTAGGACCCCTCCATCTGAGTGCACATAGCACTTTAGAAAATTGTCAACTGAACTGGAGTCCATGGGCTGAGAAGGGAGTGGAAGGAAGGTAGAAACAATCTCATATTTCTGCTTTTGAATTAAGGTCTGCAAATATTGGAAATATTTTTTCTGGGGGCAAAATAGTTCTCTTAAGGATATGCAATAGTACAAACTGTAAATAATTAGTGCTTTACCATATGACCCACAGAAAATTTGGAAAGGTGTGACTGATTGGTATATATGTCCAGAGGTTGCCCTTACAGACATCCTTATGAAGGTTATTTGTATGTGTATATATATCAAGCCACTTGGATCTCACCAAGGGTCAAGCTAGATGAGATCGGAATAGTATGAAGGAAGTCAGTATCCACAATTCTCAAAATGTAAACAGTGGGGGAAGGGGGTAAGAAAGTGGCAGTGGGACTTCAGGGGGTAGAGAAGGATAGTTTAAAACATTTCCTGTTCTGTAATATCTATGAAAAATGGTCCATCACAGAGGCCAATTATTTTGAGAAATAAGCCTCCATTCACCTGTGGAGTCTTTCCTGATGTTGCAAATTGCAAACAGGAAGTTATTTAACATGAAACTTGCACAGGTCCCTAAATTCCCTTAGATCAGGTACCTATTCTCCCCCTCCCCTCTTTTTTTCTTTCAAAATAAACACAGCTAATTTATACATTTTTTAAAAAAAAGTGTAATGTGTTTTTGGCACATTAAAGACAGTGGTAAGAACAAGAAGAGAGGAATATAAGAAGCAACACATGTAATTAAAGGGCAATTACAAGGAAGTGTTGTTACACACAAGTGGATTTTATTTCCACTGCCATGTTTTATTTATTGACTTAGCCTACCCATCCCACCCCAAAAATAAGAGTTCCCATGGATGCATTCAATAAATTATAATGAAGCCATGCATAGCACTGTAAGGGATGATACTAAAATGCAAGCCCTTCATGAAAACAAAGGGGGTGTACATGCAAACTGCATCTTTGGGGTGTAAGAAATTGTTGATCTCTTCTCCCTTTCTTTGTTCTCCAGGATGATTTATGAACCTTTCAACTCTTCAGCAGTCTTTTAAGTTAAAGAATCCATTTAGGCCTTCATAGTGGCAGAAGTAATTAAAAGTGTGATCAACTTCAGTCAAACAAATGTGCACAGACACACACACACACAAGACCCATATACACACAAAACAAAAAATATCAGCTTCTTTAATAATGTCCTCTGCTGGCAGGGAGTTTTGCTAATCTAATACCTGTTAATTTTCTTTCTAATTAGGGCTATGGCTCACCAGAGGCTGTTTTATACTTAATCTGTTGGGGTTTTATTATATGGCTCAACAACCAGCCATTGTGTTCCTCATGTGATTGTGGCTAAGATCGTTCAGGCATTACTGGCACACTGAAGCCCTTAGAGAGAACGTGCCACTACAATTTGTGAGTCACCCGTTCTTGCTCTGCCTCGGTCTTGTCATGTGTGTGCCTGTCAGGATTCATCTCCATCTCCATTACCCCTGGGGCAAAAAGTCATATTTTGTTTCTGCTCACTTGTCTGATTTTTCGCAGATCTTATCCCCATCTTCAGAACCGTAAGCAAGTGCCATCTTCTGAGAATTTAAGGCAGAAATACAAAGTGCTGGGCTGGCCAAATTTACCTCAAAATATCTTTTGATCCATAGGAATTATTCTTGCTTTGGCTGTTTGATGTTTTTGATTCAGAAGAGACTGATACCAAATTAGATAAATATCCATTTTAAGCCAAATACACACAGCTGTAGTGTACAAAAGTGCCTTCTTCCTCTTTTCTTCAGTTTGCTCTGAAGCTCTTTAAAGTGAGGAGAGGTAAATAGGGAAATTTATGTTTTTGGTTTTCTGATGTGTAGCGCTGGTAATTCTAATACTACTGGCATTTTAAACCAAACATTTACTAATCAGACTATAGATCAATTAAATTATTCCCCATTTATATAACCTCACCATAATTTAATATTTTTAAAGTGTAACTTATTCTGTGAGGGCTCAAGCCAGAAAATAGTAAATAATAGAGCATGATTATATTGCATTTCATCACTTGCAAAGGGACCTAGGTCCTCTTAACATATAGCTAAGGTGGTGCCATTGCCATTTCCTTGTGGTATAAATCCCACAGTCTGTGGATGATGTGTGCACAATATAACTATATGGCTGGTGCTCCTTAGGTGAGGCTTTCCCTCATGATCACCTCCTTCCATCCTAATTTATTGCTTCATTCACACGCAGCTTACTGTCACATGGGATCAAAAGGAAACATCTCTCCTGTGTAAAAGAAGCCAGTTTAAAGAGACTGTACTCTTTGGACCATAGAAGAGGTTGCAGGAGGTGTACAAGAAATCATTCTTTTCTCTGAAACCCTATGGCATGTGTAGAGAACAGTTGTTCTTATTATATATGTTTACATTGTATTTTGCCTTCTCAGTTTTGCAGGTGGCATGTGGTAAGTGAGTGTCATATACAGAACAGCTCTCATACAGTTTATTTGAAGAAGCATGCAGGTTTAGTGATTTCTCTGTTTGTTACAGTATTGTAACACCAATGAAAACTGAGTGTTCCTCTTTGTGTAAGAAAAGGAAGGTCCTTTGGACAACCTGATCAAGTAGGTATATCTTTGTCGACTATTGAAATTTAGCTCTCTCCTCTCTCCGAATCTGCATTTATCATTGACATGTTGAATGGAGCAGTTCAAAGACTGACTTTGTATGTACACATGAATTAAAGTATTTCTAACCCACCTTATACCAACACATTTCAGGGGAAGGTACAATCAGTGGATCAACAGATTAGAAACCCCAAAATAATTAAAAATAATTCCTCTTTTTATGCTGCAAGACTAACATAGTTACTTTGCTGAAAAGTCCCCAAAATTATTAGATTCTCTCCCCATATTTGCTATTTAATTCCTTCTAATTAATGTCATTTCTCTTCAAATGAAAGTCTGTAGAGCTGAGAAAGCAGAGAATCAGAGTGTTGCTACTTCTTAGTGTCCCTTTCATATTCCAAAAACTTGCAGAAGAGGATTTTGGCTGAAAAAATTAAGTAAATTGAAGGTGCATGAGAGCTGCAGAAGGGAGGGAGTGCACAACACCAGTTTTAAGGGGTTCCAAATGCATTTCAAGAGTCTATGACATAGAAAACCTTCAGACTGAAATGGAGTGGTGTTGTTTGCCTTCAAGTCATTTCCAACCCATGGCAACCTATGCCAAATCTATCACAGTACTTGTTTACAGGTTCAGAGCTCGTATCAAAGATATATGCAAGAAACTTTTTCCTGTGGTTTAGTTTATGGAGAATACATGGAAATTATGCAGAATTAAAAGACTATGAAAGAGAAGTTATTGGATTAAAAGAAAAACTTAAGGGCAGGGCTAATTCAAATAGAATATCTAAAATGTCCTGTTCACTTCATGTAGTACACTTTTGTCATATAAAGATAAACAAGGAGCAGGCCTCTGGAAGGGCAAAAATAGACAACTGCCATTCAACTTCCAGTTAATGCAGTGTGTCCATCCACAAAAAGAAGTGTTTGGAAATATTGGCAAATTTTGAAAGGTACATCTGTTCACCAGAATACACTAATTTTTGCCTATAAAAGGGCCAATGGTTTCTTGAAATGGTGCATTCTGATATTAGCTTAAAAGGTAGAAGACACATGGAATCTAATATTCTGCTAGGTGCAACTCAGCCTATTGGTCACCATCCTTGTGAATGCTGCCCACACACGTGTGTGTGTGTGTGTGTGTGTCAGTTACAGGTGCATATGTTTTGTTGATCCCAATAATCTAACAAGAATACTGCTCATTACATTTTACAACCTGTATCAGTATAAATTTGCTTTACATTGTAAAATGCCCATTCAGTCTTTTATGTATTGGAACTATTGATAGAATGACGGTAAGAACTGGGGGAAATGTAGTGATGTGAAAAACAAAAGAGGGAATATGAATACTTGGTAAAATAACTTGTTATGGACTTGTTACCCCCCTGCGCTGGGTGACATCCAGTGCGAGAAACCACTACACTCTGGACCTGTTTTTTGTTTTGTTTTGTTTTTGCTCTGGGCAGGATGACAGTGATCTGGATGTGGAGGGGCTTTTGGTAGTTCTGTTGTCATGAACTGATTACTACCTGGTATGGTTTAGACTCACCAGGACTCAGAGCCTTTGCAGGGGTGGGGTATGTGTGATTATGATGGCCTGCCCCAGCAGATCTATGAATCCAGATGGCTTTTAGGGAGTTTCCTGTTGCCTTGGCAGGTGATCATATGGAAGCCTTGGCTGATATCTGCAACAAGGAAATGGCCAGAGTGGTGGACACAATTGCCCCTAAGTATCCCCTCCCATGAAGTGGAGCCAAACGAGCCTCCTGATTCACAAGGGAGCTGGCAGTGATGAAACAAGTGGAATGGAGACTAGAGTAATGATAGTGAGAGACTTGGTGTGAGTCCAACTGAACACAGACTAAAGGTCATTGTATGGTGTATGCCATAGCGATTGTAACAGTGAAGAAACTATACTTCTCTGCCACCATTGCTTCTGAGCAGTGTCATCCAGCAGAGCTGTCTCAAGTGGTCAGTGGCTTTTTACACTCTGGCCCATAAGAAGAAAATAAAGACCACTCAACTGCTTGCTGTGAAGAATTTGCAAGACAAAATCACTCAGATCCACTCTGACATGGATGCTATAGTTGGCACAGGTCCAGTGGATGTAATCTTGGCACCTGTTTGTCCTATATTATTGATACTACACTTGATCTTAGCCAAAAGGCTAAGAAGCAATTATTGGATAAGTTTCAGTTTGTGCAGCCTGAGGATGCAGACAGATTCTTGGTGAAGTGAGGTCCATCACATGCATACTGGATCCTTGCCTTTCGTGGCTTCTGAAAGCAGCTAGAGCAGGACTGGCTGAGTGGGTATGGGGAATGGTAAATGCCTCACTGCACCAAGGGGGATTTCCATTCTGCCTAAAGGAGGTTGTGGTGAGGCTGAGAAAGAAAAAGTGTTTGGGGAGAAGTGAAAGAGCAGAAGGAAAGCTAACAAGGAAAGAGAAGAAGCATGGGAGGGATTGACCATTGGCTTCTATCCCCTGCAGAGCTGGTACATACTGAATGATTGCTTTGCCAGAGATGGGACAATGAATGTTGAACCCAGGCAAAACTGAATAGTATATAAATAACAGTTCCTGCACACTGTTTAATAATCTAATAGGCACAGTATAAAAAAATAGTAACATGTAAATTCAGTCACAGATGTTTCATATAATGGCATGAAAGTTTCATGACCAGGTGGAATGGCCACTGAGGGAGACTGTGTTGGGAGAAGAGAATCCAAAAGGCAGTTTTTCCCAGACACGTTGATGGAGGACCATACAGTTTCACTTCTCCCTCAGCTTCAGCAAAACACACACACACACACACACACATACCTTAGTAACTCTAGAATAATAATTGAACTAAAATCACTTGAAGTCTGCAGTCTTACAAGAACAAGGGAATGTCTAGCTGATGTTGTTTTTAAAGGCAATATTAAAGACATGCATAAAAAATGTAAAAATACAGGATTAAATATTTTATACCAATGACTCCAGAATGCTTCTGCATGTAAGCAATGGTCTAGAAGGAATTTTTTACAGAAAAAAACATAGTATTTGAACTTCACAGTGAAACCTCATAGGACAATGACTATTTCTGCAGATACCATTGAACTTGATGCGACATCCAAATGGAGAGGTAATTTAAGGAAAGGTGGCCTGGTGAAAACTGGAAACGCAAACCTTTGTATATGAATGTGAGGGAATATACAAAATAGGAATCAGTGTGGTAATGTAGATGTTGAGAGCTCCTACCTATGAGGAGAGAACCTGATTGGGCCACAGTCTCTCCTTGTGAGAAGAAATTGTATACATCAGTGGTTCTCTAACTTTTTACCTTTGCAATCCCTTTATATCTACAAGGTGCCCCAACTCAACATAGTATGAGGATCAAAATATTTTGTTTGTTTAGTGTGCATATTTTCATTCACACATTCATGTATATTCATATTTTAATGTAGGAGGAGGAGAAGGAGCAGGGATCAAGGCCTCCAAGTCTTGTGCCCACCTTGAGCAACTCTCATGCCAGCCTTGGGGGTTCCTCACCATCTGAGAACCACTGGTGTACATCTTTCTGTGCCAAAAATTCTTTCCAATGAACACATGATTTAAGAAGATCTCTAAATCAAAACATTACAATTATGGAAATAAAAGTAGCCATAAAACAAGTTAAAAATGGACAAACCCTGGGACTCTGCCATATATTATAAAACATTTGAAGAAGAATTGATTAGACAACTGCATAAAATGTTTAATGAAATACTAGAGGATGGAATTCCAGATTTGTGGAAAGAGACGAATATTGCCTTGATCCCAAAGGAAGACAAAAAAATTGAGCTTACCTCAAAGTTATAGACTAATATCACTTTTAAATTCATACTACAAAATCTTTGTATCTATTCTAGCCAAAAGACTGAAAAGAATTCTTCAGGATTGGATAAAGGAAGATCAATGTGGTTTCCTGCCCAAGAGACAAAGAAAACAAAATCTAAGGATGGTGATAGATATAATTGAATACTATGATAAAAATCCAGGAAAGAATATAGCTATGCTTTATCTAGATACAAAGAAGGCATTTGATAATCTGAATTGGCAATTTATGCAATGGATTAAGGAGATCTATAAAGAACAAAGTGCACAAATAATAATAAATGGAAATAAAATTAGAAGTTATAACATTTTCAAAGGGACAAGACAGGGATGTCTCTCATCACCCCTATTATTTATTATGTGCTTAGAAATACTGAATAATAAAATAAGAGAAGAAAATCAGACAAAAGGAGCAACTATAAAAGGGCACAATTACAAAATTCAAGCATTTGCTGACAATATTGTTATGTTTATAGAAGAGCCTATAGAAAACATACCTAAATTATTAGAAATTATAAAAGAGCTTAGACAATGCATGGGGTTCAAAATAAATAAAACCAAGTCAGCTATTCTAGCTTTTAATATGACAAAAGTTGGACAAGAATCACTACAAGAAAAAGTAGGAATGCAAATACAGAAGAAAGTAAAATATTTAGGCATATATTTGACCCCCAAAACAATGCTGAACTATTTTACACAATTATAAAATAATGTGACAAGAGATAGAATGGATTTAGAAAATGGTCAAAGTTAAACATATTGATGAGTAGAATAGCTTCAGTGAAAATGACTATATTACTAATGACAATGAACCTGTTTCCAAATTTACCAGTTATACTGAATGATTTGATATTTGACTAATGGAAAAAGGATCTGACAAAATGTATATGGGCAGGGACAAAGCCCAGAATAAAACGGAGTTTGCTGATAGATACTAGAGAAAGAGTAGGTTTTGCAATGCCAGATTTAAAATTGTACTATTATGCATGACTGGTAGAAAAACTGGATAAACTTAAATGATAAAAGACTACTGAATTTGGAAGGTTTCAGTGCCAGGTATGGCTGGCATGCTTATTTTTGGTATGATAGATTGGAACAAAAGAAGGAATTCAGTAACTATGTATTAAGATGATCTCTGTTAAGGATTTGGAAAAAATATAGAAAGAAATTTTACTGGCAAATACCAGAATGGACATCACCATACAAAGCCTTTTTAAGGAGAAAAAAGGTTATAGAAAAAGGATGGCTGAACTATAAAGATACAGCCGACCCTTCTTATACACAGATTTTTTTATACACAGATTCAAGCATACACAGTTTGAAAATGTTAAAAATAAAGTATAAATTTCAAATATCAAACCTTGATGTTCCATTTTTTATGAGGGATACCATTTTGCTATGTCATTATATTTAATGGGACCTGAGCATACACGGATTTTGTTATACACAGGGGATCTTGGAACCAAACCCCAGCAGATAACAAGAGTCCACTGTATTTTGAAATGGGAAGATGATAAACCAATAATGAAAAATCAAGAAGAATTAAAAGTAGAAGGAATAAATTGCCAGTGGTTTCCTTATCGACAACTTATGGAAAGATTCAAAACGGATATTAAATTAAACAAAATTACAAAAGAAAAAAGTAGAATTAGAAGAAATAATAATAGAATATAAAAATGAATGATTTCTTAAAGCTTATAAATTATGTTTAAAACTAGAATTAGAAATAGAAATTATAAAACCTATGATCAAGTGGGTTCAAAATACAGGACATAATATTCAATTGGAAAATGGGAGAAATTATGGGGCTGTGATTTGAAGTTTACTGTATGGATATAACAGAAAACCTTACAAACGTGATGCATAGATGGTATATGATGCTATCTAGACTAGCAAAAATTTGCAGGAATGGTGAAAGAAACTGCTGGAAATGTCATGGAGAAAGAGGTTCATTTTTTTCATATGTGGTGGACATGTCCAGAAACAAAAAGATATTGACAAGAAATCCATAAAATAATTCAAGATATATATCAGTTAAAAATTAGACTAGATCTGGAAATGTGTTTATTATACTAGATAGAAGACAAAGAGGAGAGAAAACATTTAAAAGTGATATTGTATCTGCTGACAATGGCGAGAATGTTTTTTTGCAAAGCAATGTAGAGAACCAGAGACTCCTACAATAGATGACTGGCTCCTAACAGCATTAGATGTAATTGAAATGGACAAGTTAACGATGCTATTGCAAGGTAAACAAGTAAAGAAAGGGAAGAAATGTGGGATCCATTGTTAAAATATTGTAAAAAGAGATTGTTTCAATCTGATTAGCAAATAAGATAATTACTACATAAATTAGAATAAAAGATATAGTTTCTTATAAAAGGGAGAAAAAAGAAAATAAGGCCTAATTCCCACTTACCTTTAGATCCAATTTCTGAACTGATTCCTGAAACCAGTTCGGCAAACATAGTGGTTCCCACTGTGTTTGTGCCAGTTTCAGGAATCAGTTCAGGACAGCCACAAAGGGAGGCCTGTAAGCAGGTCACACAGAAGCCCAGGAGGCCGGTAAGGAGGCCATGGTTTACCAGAAGGCAAGGGGCCAGTACAGAGAACCCAGGGATGGAGCAAGCAAGAGAGGTCAGTGACAGGAGAAAGCTGGGGATGGAGGGAGGCGTGGCCGGGGTGGAGAGGCCAGGGAAAACCGCTGCCAGTGGGAACCAGGGCGGATTCGAATCTGATTCGAATCCGCCTGGTTCCCACTTGGGCTGAATCGATTTGGGGATTTTGTATTTCTGGCTGTTCTGCCTTACCCCTTTTGCCTCTGCCCTAATAAACATTTCTCTTTGTTCATCTAATGGTATGTGTTTTGGAATTTGTTCTCTTGCCAAACTCAGAGGTTTGCTAGCTATCATATCAAGCAGCAGTTACTGCAACATGATTTGGATGATAGCATTTAACTTCCTTTTAGCAAATATTACTGCTCACTTCGTTATTGTAATATATGGATTGGGATGGTGGCTTAATAAAGATTTTTTTTAAAAATAATTGAGAAGGTTGAATGGTTTGGAGTGAGTTTTGCCAGAAAGACAATCAATTAACAAGAAATAAATTCAAAGAACTTTTTTTTTTCTTTTCTCATTGTGGAGGGTTGGCGGAGTTGTAAGCTGTTTTTAAAAAATAATTTTGAGCATAGATGTTTGGTATCTGAACTGCATCTCATGTACTGTTTGTCATTTCACACCACTTAGGACAAATCCCAACTGGCAAGGATCCTAGTCCTGCAGACTGTGATTCACAGATATTAAATGACCATCATGTGAGGTATTGCTGCTTGCTGCTGAGAAGGGAGAGGATGAGGGAAGGTATGGCACTGTAATGTTGTACAGTATCTTATCACAGAACAGCTTGTCAAGAACAGATAATTAACATAAAGGCACAGCTTGGATTTATTTTGGGCACAGTCAGGGACAAAGAGGCTTGAAAACAGCTGAACTGAGAAGCCAGGGATGTGAGTGGCCTTCCTGGTCATCTCAGTGTCCATGACCCCTTGCATGCCCAAGACATAGATCTGCAATAGTGGGCATTTTCATGGCAGTAACATAGACAATTCTGCATAATTCAGAAAAAGTCAGTGCATGTTACTTTTCCTTTCATTGATTTGTGATATCTATAAGGGAACATTTTGCTACATTTGGGGTATTGAATGCAAATCTACATTTATTAACATCTACTGTTAGGCCAAATCTTATGAGAAAGTGTTGCAGGATTATAGTGGTGAGCAAAACACTATAAATTACAGTATAAGAAATATCTTTATGATGCAGTGTGGATTGGGTTAACTGGCCAGAGCATCATTCCCCACTCTAGCTGAGATACTCATTCTGAAAGATTGCCTTCATATACTTTCTAAGATAAAGTTCTTCATTGGATTTTCCCTTCATACCACAAGGAAATCTATAACAATAAATTCAAAAACAGTAAAACAGTGTGATTTCCAGGAGACTCCCCACTCTTCATAAAGGGGACTTAATATTGGGGCAAGAACAGGCTAATTCAGGGAGTTTGACAAGCTCAGGCTTAGAATCATAGAAGATGCCTAAGCCTCTCCTAAGACAGAATCATGGAATCATAGAGTTGGAAGAGACCACAAGGGCCATCCAGTCCAACCACTTGCCATGTAGGAATACACAGCTAAAGCACTCCCAACAGAGTGTGTTTCACTGTCAAACAGTTCTTACCATCAGGAAGTTCTTCCTTACATTTAGATGGAATCTCTTTTGTAGCTTGGATCCATTGTTCCGGGTACTGGTCTCTGGAGCAACAGAAAACAAGCTTGCTCCATCCTCAATATGACATCCCTTCAGATATCTAAACATGTCAACCATTAACAAAAATTCAACTTAGATAATGAAGGAATTGAAATAGTTAAAGAGTTCCCATATTTTGGATCAAACATTGATTAGAATGGAGACTGTAGCCAAGAAATCAGAAGAAGACTAAGAATGGAAAGGGCATCTATGAAAGAAACTAGACAAGATTCTAAAATGTAAAGATAGGCAACTATCCAAGTCATTATATTCCCCATCACCATATATGGAAGCAAGATGAAGATGCACATGAAGAAGGCAGATAAGAGAAAAATCAACTCTTTTGACATGTGGTGCTGGAGAAGAGTGCTGAGGATGCCATGGACAGGCAAAAAGACAAATAAGTGGATTCTTGACCAGATAAAGCCAGAAATTTTCCAAGAAGCCAAGGTGATCAAATTATTGCTATCATACTTTGGCCGCATCATGAGAAGTCATGACTCATTAAAAAAATACAATACCATTAGCAAAAGTGGAAGGCAGCAGAAAAAGAGGAAAACCCCATGCCAGATGGAGAGACTAAAGACTTAAGCAGAGAAGTGAAAGATATGGGGGCTTAGAGATGTCTCATCAACAGGGTCGCCATGAGTTGGGGACAACTTGAGGTCAGTTAACAACAACAAGAAAGCTTCCCCAGCTCATGTTTCTCACATTCCATGCTCTTATAATAGTAGTGCTGCTTTGAACAAGCTTTGCATTGTTGAAGATGTCTGGTGTTTTACTTCCTATCTTTGTATTCTTCCATGTCCCTGATTTCCCTGATCTGTTGTGATTTCTCACTGCTACTCCTTCCTTTCTCTAAATTCCTACCTTTTATTTCCTTTGTTTTATTTCCTTGTCTCATCACAGAGGTTTTTTTCCTGGTGAGAGGTTCTTGCTACACTATACTACAGAAGGGATCTAAGCAAAAAATAACAATGAAATATTTGTGGAAAGAACCTACAATAAATACAGTTCAATTTTATTTATATGATCCAATCTGTAAATGAACTAAGAGGTATTCACTTACAATCACACATAATCCATATTCCCGGGATATTAAAACCACTGGTTCAATAGAGAATCTTTCAAGGTCAGTGAAATGTTATGCCCAAAGTTGCTTTCATAAAACTACAGGGCACACCCTTGAACTAATTTGGAAGTGTATTCCAGGGGAGCCAGGGCCCACAATTAACCTCAATGTGAGTCTGGAGCTAGTTAGTGAATTATCATGGCCTCTCCTCAGGCTACAGAGGCCAGTATAGTGTAGTGAGGTTGGAGAACTGGATTGGGAAAACAGGGTTTGAATCCCTGCTTGTCCATGGAAACCTTTTAGGTAACCTTGGAAAACTACACTCTCCGATCCTTAGAGGAAAACAATGGCAAACTTCTGAATAAATCCCATCAAAGAGTCACCACAATTAAGAGCCAACTTGAAGGCACACAGCAACATGTAATATCACTTCTTGCAATTGGCAGAAAGTACAACGTCCCACTATTGGGTAGAGTGGTATACATATTTGGCCTTTTGCATTTGCCTGGTGAACAGACACTGCATTTTGCTTTTTGCACTTCAGGCTTCACCTTCTTTGGCATCTTTGGTTTCTAATCCACAGTAACTCTGGGAACTTTGGTCTTAAAAACCCACCATACAGGTCTAAAATTGGCTTCAGCCTCCTATGCCTCTGTCTGGCTCTACTGTTGCCCAGTGAATACAGAACCAAATTTATTCAAGTATCCATACAAAATTCAGACAACTAGGAACTACAGAGTGCCCCTAGAATAAAGAAGGTCAAACTCAGATATCTTGAATCTGCAAGAGAAAGTAAATGTCAGACAAATAGCAAATTGGTTTCATTAGTCAGTAGGAAGAGATTAAAAAGCAGTTAAATTTTGATCTAATGGGAAAAATGTAACTTTAAACATTAGAGAAATCTACATAATTTCATGAGCAGGGAGTGATATAATGAGCAGTCAAAAGAGGTTATAGAATTATCTTCACCAGTTTGCCCAGGATAACATGAGGATAAATAAAAGAACTGAATTAACTTACTTATGGACCTTTCTAATCTAAACTGCCTCAAAGATTGCAGTCCCTTTCAAAGATTCATTTGTTCTTCGTTATACTAAACAGTGGTGGAGAACATGCAGTCACAATTGAACATTCTTGTATAGCATAAATGTACCTGGAAAGGCCAGTTGCTGGATGTCAGTTTTTCAGAAGTTTTAGATAGCTCTGCAGGACACCATCACAACATGGAGGTACATTCTCTGTAGAAGAAACAGAAGTGTCTTCAACTTCTAGGCATCAGCTCCTCTTTGTACTAGTAAGGAAAGGGACAAAGAGGTGAATGAAAATACAAAGAAGAATTTAGAAACAATGACAAGTGGGATTATTTGAATTCCCAGTGGAGAAGGTCGTACTCAAAGGTACAGTGCAAAGTCTGATGTTGCCTGTGTCAGAAATTTAACAGTGCCTTTAGATCTTTGAGTCAGGGGTTCCTTGAGCTGGAAGAATTATGTCAATGAAAACATGGAAATGGTGCTTCTAAGAACAGTGCATATATGATAAAATCTAGCTAAACTGGAGAATTGCTGCTTCTTTCATTAAACTGTACATGTCACCTTTACTTCCCCAAGATTGCAATCATATGCATGTTTATTTAGACTTAAGTTCTCAGTGATGTATATATAGGACTGTAGCCTTGAATCAATCACTTTATTTAACCATCCCCTTTTTTGGTCTAAGACTGAAAGCTGAAGCATTTTACATACTGAAAGAAATACAAATAAAATGATATGTAGGTAACAATATATTTAAAAAACTAAAACAGAATTTAATTACAGTGGACACTTGTTATCCGCTGGGGTTTGGTTCCATGTCCATACAAAAACCTGTTGTTGACATCCTGTCACTTTCTTCTATCATGCCTTCATATTCTAGTGACTAGAATCTAACCTAACCAAGGAGCAGAACCTGAGGGAAGTGGCTATGCAGATGTGGAGGGGAACATCCACCTCCATGGTTGAGAAGACAAAGCTGTGGAACAATTTTACCCTCAACTTACTTTTGTTTCCACTTGTGCCTACTTTGATGGTGAATATTTGCAGTTTCTTCCTCATACATGAATAGTTCTTGTCCCTTTCTAAGAAAGGGGACTTTGGACTTAGTTGTAGTGAGTGTAAAAAATCCAACATGCTCTCTACCTTATTGACATACCTACCCTGATAGAGTAGGCTGTTTATTTATTTAATTTATATTCTGCCTCTCTTGGGTGGGATATAAATTAAATAAATAATCTATTCTAGCAGGGTGGAATGCAATGGTATAGTGCAATCCTTTACCTCCTTCAGACACACACATACACACACACACCATCATACTGACAGGGATTTATCTAGTTTCTAATCTTAAAAAAGCTTGGCACAATAGCAGGTCATTAATCTAATCTCTCCCGTCCCTTCCTATTAAAGATACAATGAGTGGGAAATGTAGCTAAACAGGAGGCTCTATGTTTTATGTGATTTCTGGCATGAGATTCCAAACACTTTGTGCTAAATCTTGCTTACCGTAATTGCATGAATAGCTGCATTGAAATCAATCAGGGTAGTTAGATTGTAGTTCCATGTGGGTCAAACCCCTTTGAGAATAGCATTACTTGCTCTGTTTTAACACTTGCCAGGCAACAGTGCAATGGCTAAAGAGGTATGAGATTGTCACAGTGGATAAGAAAAAGGTACTTGACTTCTATAATATTGGTGAGGTAAAGAAATATAGACTGAAGAAACAGGATGGTTTATTACTTTCATTATCTTTAAACATGTTCACCCATGTCTAGAATTTGGAGGATACTGATAAAACTTAAAACAAAAATACTTCCTCACAACACTGTGGAGTGCTAGTCTAAAAAAGGCCATAGAAGGATTAGTCCCATCTACCACCTATTATCCTACCTTCTGCCCACCGTTGATTTGATTTTAGCTGTTGTAATTTGTTTAATCCTTTTTTGGATTGAATGTTTTAATGTTGTAAGCCGCTTTGATTGTTGCATTACAAAAAGTGGGATATATATATATATATATATATATATATATATATATATAAAAGTTGTTATTATTATTGTTATTATTATTAAAGATTCCTCAAACAGATTTTTCACTTCTTCTCCCCATAACATTGCTGAAACTCACTTTGAAATTACCTATGATTAAATGGATACAGAGATATGCAATGAGAAAAAAGTAACTGGCATTGAATGTAAGACATGGTTGTATGTGTCTGCACCTTAACAGGACTGTAGATGTTCAAAAGTGCATGATGCCTATTACTGCCTCCTCCTCCTCCCCCTCTTCATGTTTCCTCCACAAGGGCTCTCCTCTCCCTTCCCAATGAATGACTAAAAGGTAAGGGGATAGGATTTGAAAATCTGTAAGATAAAGATACTCCTGACCCCGTCTCCATTTCTTTGGGACAATAAAGCTTGGGGTAAAGGAGAGATGGTGGGGGATCTGCTAAGCAACTAAGGCCCGATACAGGCTGGCACAAAGCACTGGCCTGAGGCCAATTTTAGAGCTCAAGCGAGTGGTGCATCTGCACGCTCCTGAGTCCTACCATGCCATAATGGCTCACCCCTATCCATGCGGGGGCTGCCATGATGGCGTGTGCACAGTGCAGCATCTAAACAGCATGATGGCACATGGATGTCATTGTTGCACACAAGGGGACCAATGGCACCCAGCACATGCTCTGAAAGGACCTGCTGGGATCGGGTACTTTTTTAGGGCTCTCAGAGGCCACACCGTTTGGTTGCTGTGGCCTCTGTGTGGGGCAGAAAGGGGCAGCATTTTGGCTCTCCTTTCTCCCCACCTATATCCCCCCTAAGTTGCTTTTATCTATACAACAGTAGCCACTCTCTTTCCAGTCCAGTCTCTAGAAGAGAGCAGAAGGTTAGCTGTGTCTGGAAAGAGCAACCTTGAGTCTCACTGTTTTTTAAGGCTTGAGTAGAGATTTTTGTTTCTTTGTTTCTGCCCTGTGGTCTCCACAAGCATATGGTCTAAGTGGGTGGGGCAATTTTTGTTTGCTTCTTGCCCTGTGTATCCATGACCACATGGACTAAGGGGGCAGGCTTGCTGCTGAGTAACTGGGTTGCTTGGGAAAGGACCTAGCAGCCAGTAGCACAAGGCCAAATCCCCAGAATTAAGGAATAAAGGGATAAACAACTACTGAGCCACAGCAGAAGTGGTGGGTGACACTGCGAAAACAGCAGTGACACCATAGCTGATGCATGTTAGCATTGCACTGAGGAAGACAATAGTGAATCTCCTTGCAGAAACCTCTCACCAAGAAGACCCTATGATGAGACAGCCCAGAATTGAGCAAATGGCAGGACCAGGACACAAACAGAAAGCAAAAAAGGAAGCACAGGGGATAATCAGAAAGAGAGAACTAAAGAAAGGCACAAAACAACACAAAAAGGCAGGAATCCAAGCAGCAGACACACCCAACAAAGTAAAGAACATTCGAAGCAGCACTATACATGTAGAAACATGGAACATGAGACGCATGAGCTAAGGGAAACTATTACTATTTACTATTTTACATAGTAAAAAAGTAAATGGAACACATAAACATAGCAATACTAGGGGTGAGTGAACTAAAATGGACAGGAGTGGTTCATTGTGTCTCAGATAACTACACAGTGTTCTACTCAGGAAATTAAAAGAAATGAAGATATGGGGTGGCTTTCATAATCAGGAGAAATGTAGCAAAAGCAGTCAAAGTATACAAAGCAAAATCATGTGAATAAGACCTCAAGGAAACCCTATAAATATTACTATAATTCAAGTATATGCACCAACCATAGAGGCAGAAGAAAAAGAAACTGAGAAATTATATGATGCAGTCCAAGAAAAAATTGACAACACACCAAAACAGGATTACTTGATAACAATAGGCAACTGGACTGCTAAAGTAGGAAAGTAAGAAGACTCAAAACTGTAGGATGCTTGGACTAAGAACAAGAAATGAAGCAAGGGTGCAACTGATAGAATTTTGTGAGGCCAACAATCTATTCATTGTAAATACATTCTTCATGCAACCTGAGACTGTACACATGAACATCACCAAATGGCCAATATAAAAATCAAATAGACTACATAACTGGAAGCACAAGATGGAGGAGTTCCATTCTGATGGCAAAAACTAGACCATGCACTGACTGTGGCAAAGTTCTTGACCTACTCATATCAAAGATTAAAGTGAAGCAGAAGAAGAAGAAGAAGAAGAAGAAGAAGAAGAAGAAGAAAGAAATAGTCATCATACCAAAATATGACTTGAAAAACATCTCAACAGAATTTTCAGACAAGTGAGAAACAGATTTGCTTTATTAAGCTTTATTAAGCATAATCAACTGGGACCCATGCTATGGACAGGAGCCAGTGACATAATCAAGAATGAATGTAGAAAGACATTATATGTGGCCCAAAAGAAAGAGAAGAAACAATGGATAACAGAAGAAACACTACAAGCAGTAAAGAAGAAATGAGAAGCAAAAGAAAAGGGAGATAGAACCAGAACCATGAATACAACTGTTCTGTGAGTAGTGTGCAAGGATAAAGAGAATTACTATAATAAACAATGCAAAGAAATAGAAGACAACAATAACAAAAGAAAAACAAGAAGATGTTTCTGAAGATGCCAGCCACAGATGCTGGCAAAACGTCAGGAACAAACTCTTTTTGAACATGGCCACATAGCCCAAAAAACCCACAAAATACTATAAAAAGAAGAGACCTCTTTCACAAGATCCGTGGGAAATTTAAGGGAAAAGGGAAATTCAAACCAAGGGGGGGTGGTGGTCTACAATCTACAAGAGGAACACACACAATGATAAAGATGATATAAAAAGATGATGGAAGCAATACACAGAAGAGCTATTTAAAAGAGAGAGAAAATGAATGACTCATGGAATGAAGAACCATATGAAGATGTACCCCAAATTTTAGAAAGTGAGGTTGGAAGCAGCACTCAGAGATATTGGGAAGAATAAATCACCAGGAACAGCCTGGATCCCAACTGAACTGTTACAAATCACACAAAGAGAATCAGTGCTAGTGTTAACCAAAATATGCCAACAAACATGGAAAATATAACAGTGGCCAACAGATTGGAAACAATCAATATACATCTCCATCCACGAAAAGGGAAACAAAAAAGACATCAGCAATTATAGGACCATAATATTAATTTCTCTGCATCCTTTCACCCTATCTGTTCAACTTGTATGCAGAAAATAGCATATGAACAGCAGGCTTGGACACAGAAGAAGGAGTGAAGATAGGAGGAAGGAATATCAAAACCTTAGATATGCAGATGATACCATACTACTAGCAGAAAACATCACAGACTTGGAACAATTACTAAAGAAAGTTAAAGAAAAAGTACAAAAAGCAGGCCTAATGTTAAACTTAAAGAAATCAAAAATAATGACCACATAAATTCAGCCTAGATAATGAGGAAATTAAAATAGTTAAAGATTTCAGATCAGAAGAAGAGTAGGAATGGGATAGGACAGTGATGAAATAACTAAACAACATCCTAAAATGCAAAGATATACAGCTGAAAACTAAAGTTAGAATCATTCAAACCATTGTATTCCCTATTACCATGTACAGATGTTAGAGCTGGATGGTGAAGAAAGTAGATAGGAAGAAAATTAATTCATTTGAGATGTGTTGTTGGAGAAGAGTGCTGAGAATACCAAGGACAACAAAAACAACAAACAAATGGGTCTTAGAACAGATCAAGCCATAACTCTCCCTGAAAGCCAAGATGACTAAATTGAGGCTGTCATAGTTTGATCACATATTGAGAAGGCACAAGTCATTAGAAAAGACAATGATGCTGGGGAAGATAGAGGGAAGTATAAAGAGAGGAAGACTACATGCCAGATGGATAGACTCAATCAGGGATGTCACAAGCATGAACCTGTGCAATGTTAGCAGGGAGGTAGAAAACAGAGTGTCTTTGAGATGTCTCATTTACAGAGAGCTACTCAAAAGCAGCTAGCAACAACAAAGGAGGGAAGGGGACTGTCCCAACTCCAGTGGCAGTTGATGGGTTCCATGTCAGTAGAGGCATGGATCTGATCCCAGTAATAGCAGCAAAACAGATGATCAGGAAGAAGTGGCCAGAAGCCGCTCCCAGCCTGATTGCCCCAGGGCTGCGGCAAACACATGGTGCGCCCCCACTGGTGCCTCCTGTCATCCCAAAAGAACTGCAGCAAGAATCAGAAACAGTTGCCTCCTGGCGCAACTCCAGGCTGACTTCTGGGCACTCTGGCTGCATGTGTCATCTAAACGTCATGCCCTTGGAGCAGCCGGAAGCCACCCCTGTCTGCCTGTCTGTTTCCGGCCTTAGTTGGATTAAAAGAACCATCCAATGTGCTGTCCCTATTTTGAGGCTAAGGTTTGGTATCCCAGATAATTATTTTAATGTTCATATGATAACCCAAAATGGTTTCACTGCCCCATGACATGGGATTCATTACTGTCATTGCCTATTCCTTAGTTCCTGTAGTCAGGGACTCAAGTGGTGAAAGCACCTTTCTCAAGACTTCCCACTGGCTGGAATTCCTTGAGTCTTGTTACGCACAGGTCTGCTGCACACAGACCTGAACGTGTGGCTGTTTTAACAGTCTGTAAACTGTTCTGACTCTGATGGGTAGCCCATTTATTGTAGTACAAGTACAAGAAAGCCTCACCTCTTCCTCTCATCCCCTTGAACTGTTTCCATGGCATACTCTCCATATTCAGAAAATTTTATAGGTTGCCAAACTGTCAGCTAATGCTGTAATGAATGGTTCTAATTACATTCAAGTAGCAAAGAGCATTGCCATTTTAATCAAATCTGATCCTTGCCAGCTATTTGGCAGGAGCACAAGAGAGAAGCAGAGGAAAGTACTGCCAAATCATGAGTAACCTTTTTATTCTAAATTCTGCCTGTCGACAGAGTGAATACTCAACTGAAGGCCTGATTTTGTTTTTAAAGTAGCTTCAACATAATTCATTGTACACTGCTCAAACAGTTATAAGCATGAAAGGTTAACTAGCTACCACATTGCATCACAGTACTAGTCAGCTCCTATTCCTTCTCAGTCACACCCACTTTTGAAAACTAATCTTCAGATTACCTGTAACAGTATAGGCCTGTAGAATGCGTGCTACCAAGCCAAAGAGAGCCCAAGATCCATGTACACCAGCCCATTAAGGGGTGGATAATTGACCAATTTGGGGGTTAGTTGTTGGTTGTTTTTTTTCCAGATAACATAGGGGTGAAACAGCCACTCTGGAGGTGTGCCGACTAAATTACTCATGCCTTCAAAGCAGCCGAAGCCTCACTCGTCCTTTGGACTGGAGCAAAAAGGAGCTTGTATGATCTGACTCCTGTTGGCCCCTGCATGTACAGCCTGCCTTGGGAGCAGGCTGTGCAGTCAGCAGGGATTGGGCCCACTTCTGGCTGCAGCAGACGTGGGCCACTCTTTCCCACCCGTCTGCATCAGCTCATAATCAATCATCTCACATCAGGTCATTCTAGAGTACAGTCCTTCCCTCACCCCACCCCCCATGATATGCTCCCAATCTCAGTTGTTGAACTGCCTGTAGTTTTGTTCCATGCCACCAGCTCCCCAGTCCACAAATTATTCATCTTGCCTGGTTTGCCCATAAGAGGTATACTGAACAATAATACTTCACCTTGTCTTATACACAGTGGGTTGTTAAATTAATACTGAGTACATTGATTGACTGCCACATAAATCATATCAGCCCTTGGTTTCTAGCCATCTGCACTGCACTGATCAAAACGAGTATAGCAAACTATCCGAAAGATGCACGGTGCCACCACGATAAACAGAATAAGGCACTCTCCTTTCTGAAGGAGACCAAATTCAGAGATGTAGTCCAAGTCGTAGTGGGGGACTCCTTGCTGAGGGGTACAGAAGCAGTGATTTGTAGGCCTGACAAGATGTCTTGAGAGATGTGTTGTCTCCCCAGGGCAAAGATCCGTGATGTGACAGAGAGGCTGACAAGACTGGTCAAGCCTACTGATCAATACCCCTTCCTTTTGGTCCATGTGGGAACCAATGATACTGCAACACACAGCCTTCAGAACATCAAAAGGGATTACAAGGCGCTTGGTAGGAAGCTGAAAGAAATGGATGCACAGGTTGTCATCTCATCTCTTCTGCCAGTTGAAGGGCACGGTCCAGGAAGGGAGAGGAAAATAGCGGATGTGAACAACTGGCTCCATAGATGGTGCCATCGAGAACAATTTGGATTCTTCGATCATGGGCTGCGGTTCCATGCAGAGGGACTTCTTGCAACGGACGGGTTGTATCTCACACCAGTTGGAAGAAATGTTTTTGCCAACAGTCTCAAGAACTTGATCAGGAGAGCTTTAAACTGAGTTCCGTGGGGGAGGGAGACAATATTAAGGAAGGAGAAAGGGATGGCAAAAATAGTCAAACTGACATAGAGGAAACAAGAAAAAAGTGCAAGGACAGTGGGAGGCAAAAAAACTTGCACAGGCAGCAAGTAAAGGAGACCCATGGTCTGCGATGTCTCTACACTAATGCACAGAGCATGGGAAGTTAGCAAGATGAACTTGAACTCCTAGTACAACAAAGCAAATATGATATAATAGGCATCACTGAAACCTGGGGATGAGTCTCATAATTGGAATGTGGAAATAGAAGGGTATAACCTTTTTAAGAGAAATAGGCCAAACAGGAAAGGAGGAGGAATAAGAGATATTTACACCAGTGAAGAGATCCAGGACATCAATCATGGAAGCCAGGTGGAGAGCACCTGGATAAAAATTAAAGGGGAGGGAAACAACAAGGATGTTACGGTGGAAGTCTACTACAGACCCCCAAGTCAGATGGAGAAATTCAATTATGTCTTTCTAGAACAGATGACCATACACTCAGAAAGGAGAGATGTAGTAGTGATGGGTGACTTCAACTATCCTGATATGTTCTGGAAGTCAAACTCAGCCAAATCCTCAAGGTCTAGCAAATTCCTCACTTGCCTCGAAGATAATTTCATTGTCCAAAATGTGGAAGACGCAACAAGGGGGGTCAGCTATTTTAGATCTAGTGCATTAACCAACAAGGATGACTTGGTTAATGGGGTGCAAGTGGTGGGATCATTAGGTGGAAGTGACCATGT
>NC_056527.1:72739994-72745373 GCF_019175285.1 Sceloporus undulatus | reverse complement strand
CTGGAGCCGTGAAATGGCAAGCCTAGATAAGGGTCTCTCTTGAACATCTCAGAGCCTGGGCTGGCTCATGGAGGGGAGATATGGTGTGCCAAATAGCCTGGACCAAAGCTCTAAGGATGATGATAGAATATATCAAAGGGGGAAATTATGTTAATATGTCTTTTGCAGTTCATTTTCCTTGAACCTTCCAGATTCCTAAGACCACTCATTTTCTGCACACCCACACACCCATGAATTGCGAACTCTTGAAGCCTCCAGGTACATTATTTCATCTTTCAAACTTGCTGTAATCCTCCCCCCTCCAATTTTAAACATATGAATACATCCCCCCCCCCCCCCAAAAAAACCCCCAGTTCTAGTTATGCAATTTTTGCAGCCCTCAGTGGTTCTTAGGGTCAGAAAACTGGAGCCTGGGCACACTGTGTTTGTTCATTTCTGTACATAGATTTATAGGATCATAGAGTTGGAAGGGCCAGAAAAGCCATTCAGTCTAACCCCCGGCCATGCAGGAATCCACACTCCTGAGAGCTGGTCATCCAGCCTCTGTTTAAAGGTCTCCAAGGAAGGAAAGTCCATTGCCCTCTGAGGCAGGCTGTTCCACTGTAGGACAGTTCTTATAGTCAACAAGTTTTTCTTAATGTTTACACAGGATCTATTTACTATAATTGAAATCCATTGTTATAAATTCTAGTCTCTGGAGCAGCAGGAAAACAAATGTGCCCCATTTTCTGTATGACTTCTCTTTGAGTATTTAAAAATTTCTGTCATATCACCTGTCTATCTTATCCAATCATACCCAGCTGCCTAAGCCATTCATCATAGGGCTTGCTTTCCAGAGCTTTTACCATCTTGATCTCCCTCCCCTGGACATGTTCCAGCTTGTCAATATCCTTCTTGGATTGTGGTGCCCCAAACACCACAGTTAGAAAAAGATGAAGCTAAAATGTTTCAGAATTAAGCTGGATGCTTCCCTGAGGTCTCTGTCTGTGTTTTATGGATTCAGAATAAGCCATTTTCTTCCCACTTGGTTGTTTTGTAGTCAGAGCTGTATACAGGTAAGTTACAGCTGATGAAGCATGAACAAAGTAGAGGTGCTGGAGTATTCACTTTGAGTCCGATCAAGCTTAGCAGGGAGAATGTTTGCACTTTTATGATATGTTATCTGACAGATTCCACTAAAACATGGGATAGTCCTTTGGAAACCATGTGCTGAGCCAATTGTGCTGTCATACCATACATACTGTAATTCTTCTATGCACCAGGAAGAGCTGGTATACAGGCCAATTTGATTACATTGTTTGAAAATAGTTGTCTGAAGACAAAATTGGGTAGATCAGTTTTCCTGGAGCTCCTAGGAAAAGAGGCTTTCAACAACTGTGTTAGCACAAAGGTTTTATTTACATTCAATGGAATTCATCCTTTAATCTACCAAGATTGTATCATCTTAATGTGGGGATGTGGCTCATGGACCACATGCAGCTCCCAATCTCACTTTTGTGAACTCTGAAGTTTTCAGGTTGTCTCTGAATTTTTAATATTTAAATTTGGTGCAAATTTTTGGGTTATTTTCTATCCAGGATCTTATGCAGAGACAGCAGTTTGCCCTTTTGCATCCTCCAGAACTACCCCCAAACCTTATTTTTTAGAGCCAAGAATGTCAACAGAAAATTATGTGATGTCACTTCCAGTGTGCTGGGATCTGCTGGTGTAACCTGTGTGGGAAGTGAGGGTGAAACCTGTCCCTGCTCCCCATGTAATTACCTACCCCAGCATTAAACTTTATTTGTTTAAAAACCACTAAGGCCCAGTACAGATCTGCAGGAACTACTGTCCTGGAGCTGATGTAGGGTTTGGTTGCATGCAGCATCCGCATGCTCCCAAACTCTAGTTGTAAGGACGGTGCCATCATGGCGGCCTCCCATCCACAAGGGGGCCCCTATGATGACTGTGCTGCACTTATGTCATGGACACATGTCATGGTGTTCTATTTAATGCAGAGGGACACCATGCAGTTTGGCTCCTGTGGCATCCCTCAGAAGCAAAAACAGGCTGCTCCAGCCTGCCCTTTTAGGGCGGTCTGTCAAGCCCCTAAACTATTTTAGATAGTTAGGTTCTGCAGATTGCTAACACTTGTATGAAGTTGGGGACTGTCAAAAGAAGAGCCGAATGTTATCAGACAGCGCTTTGCTTGCACTAATTGATTCTCTCTCTGTGTGTCTTGGGTTCTTTGTTTAATTAGTGGTTTAGCTTGCAGTTCACCAATATGGTGGGGGTGGAGGGTGGGAAATCAAAACTCTGGCATGGTTAATAAATGATAGCTTTCTTTCAACAAAATTAAGAATCCAATAAGATTAAATAAACAAATATGGTAACAGAGTAGTTTAATCTTAGGCACAATCAGTAGCAAGGCATTAGCTTTCATACTCTGCTTGCTACGATGCATAACTCTGATTGTACAAAGTTTAGAGATGTTCCTTAGGATGCCTGCTTGCAATTTCTCACATACATTCAGGTGACCTGTATACCTTGTTGATGTTCCATGTAGAATTTAAACAAGTGCCTTAGTTTGATACCCAGAGAGCAGCAGCTGGGTCATACTTTCTTCATTTATTATAATAAAAATGGAGTACTGAACTCAGAATTATCCCCAGTCCCCCCCCCCCATATCATATATATCCTTCGCCATATAATACATAATTCATTATGTACTCTATTCCCAAACTCTGAAATAACTTGTTTCTATTGATACAGCCATTTAAAAAGTAACTTGTTCTATTGTTCATAACATGAAAAAATAATAATAATATGGCCTTAAATTTTGAAAATACTCATCAAGAAATCCTAAATCCTAAATCTAGCCTGAAGAACAAGAACCCTCCCTCCATTATAGCTGTCATCCTTTGGCCTGCGAGGGAGTGAACAGGCAGGCCCAGCTCCATCAGGCCTTGCCTGTAGAAGAAGAACCCTCCCTCCATGAGAACTGTCATCCTTTGGCCTGTGAGGAACAGACAGGCCCAGCTCCACCAGGGCTAGTCTGAAGATAGAGAACCCTCCCTCCACGATAACTGTCATCCTTCAGCCTGTGAGGGAGTGAACAGGCAGGCCCAGCTCCATCAGGGTTAGCCTGAAGAAGAAGAACCCAATCCTCCATGGTGTCATCTTTCAGCCTATGAGGGAGTGAACAGGGAGGCCCAAGTCCTTACCACCATTGCCATGGATTCACATGTCTGTCTCATGCACTCACAGCTGGTCTCATTTTTATTTTATTTTAGCTTATTTTAGGTACTAGGGCAGCATGCTTTGTTTTGGACCCAGCACCATTTTGCAGGTATAGTGGAACACAGTTGTTTCTTTCTAAAAAAAATTTTTTTAGTGGGATGTGTGCTGCCCAGGCAAAATATGTAATACTGCTTTGGAAGAGCCACTTCAGATACATAAAGCAAAAGAATAACCAGTGTTCTCTTTGCGTAGTCTTTTAGTGCATATGTGTGTATGCAGTGGCATCACCCAACTTAATGACACCCAGGGCAAGACTTCTGGGGGGCAGGGCTTCTGCCCCATATGCTGTGCACAGGAATGCGCATGCATGGGAGCATGCACACACAGAGAAATGAATTGCGCACACTGCCCGCAGTGGTCTGGACGGGATGCTCAAGGCCTCACAGCAGACCAGACAAGGTACCCAAGGCCTTACAGCAGCCCAGATAGGAAGGCCCTGTTGGGGGGCATGGGACCGACCGGTTATCACCCCCCCTTCTGGGGTGCCACCCGGTGTGATCCGCACCCCCTCACATCTCCCAGTGATGCTACTGTGTGGATCTCTTCTGGCAGGGGTCTTGAGTGTACATTATTTGAAAGATAAATTCAAGTCCTCTAGCATAGTATGAAAAAACAAGCTAGTATAGTGGTTTGAATGTTAAATAGGACTCTTACAGACAGGGTTCAAATATCTGCATGGCCATGGAACACTCTGGGTGACCTTGTACAAGTCAGATTCTCTCAGCTTTAGAGGGAGGATGAAATTGAAGTTTGGGGAGCTGTAAACCTAGAGCAGGATACAGGAACAGGACAAAACGGGGCAAAGAATCAAAGGGCACAGGGACATACCTGGATGCAAAAACCATATTCTAAGCAAAGCTTGGTTGGAACAGGAAGATTTCTCTGTGCAATAGGATCCAATAGTTAATTTGGGTGCTAGAGTCAATCTAGGGCCTTAAAATACTTCATTGAGGAGCTGCCACCTTAGTTCAGTAATTCAGAGCAAAGGACAGCTGCAAGACATCCTGCAGCATTTGACACATAGGATTTTTGTTTTGTTTTGCTCATCCACAGGGGCTTTTCAGCGTCTCCCTTCCTCCCTGCAGGCCCTTCTGCCTGTCAAAAGTGTTGTTATAAGTGGGGACCCTGCTGGCAGCCTGCTAAGCAAAAGGCTGGAAGATATTCCACCCCCAATCTGTGATAATTACTGATGTTGCCTAAAAGGCTTCAGACTCAGTGTTGCCCTCATGCATTAGGGCCTTCAGTTCTAGGTGAAATGTGTGAAAAAGCTAAGTCTTTGCTTGTGGTCAGGACTCATGATATAATCTAACCTCACAATAAAATCATAGTACAATAACATCCAAAATCTATGAAACAGCTATACTCTTTGGGGACAACCAAAATACACAAAATACATTATGCAAGCTTTCAAAGCGCCACTGGCTTTCTTCATCAGGAAAAGGTGTTAAAATCAAACATGAGAGATAAATATTTGTAACGATGAGCTGGAGCCCAGTGTAGCTGTTTCAGCAAGAGAGTTATATGCTCCCTATAACTGGCCCCAGTCAGCATTCTGGCCAATCATTCTGGACCTGCTGAAGTTTCCAAAAAGTATCCAAAGACAGCTCCATCATCATCATCATCATCATCATCTCTCATCAATCATCATCATCACATCATCATCATCTCACTCTAATAATAATAATAATAATAATAATAATAATATTTAATTATTATAATTATTATTGTTTGCTGAGGCACCAGAGCTCTCTGGCAGAGAAGGCTCAATGTCTCAGGACACTACAGTTCCCAGAATCCATAGCACTGAGCTATGGAAGTGAAGTCAAACCGGATTATTTCCTAGTGCAGATGCAGAGCTAGCATTCACATGAAACTGGAAAGGGATGGAAGGTAGATTTCAATCAGATGAAGATCTGAAGGGAAGAAACAGCAGGCTGGAGGGAGAGATGGTACTCCAGAATTCCATAGCACTGAGCCAGGACAGTTAAAGTGGAGTTAAACCAGATATCTCCCCAGTGTGGATGCAACCTAAGAGGAAGGCAACTGTTTACAAAGGGAAGATGAGATGTAGATGAAATAGATGAGGAGAATATAAGAGGT
>NC_056527.1:72736234-72739969 GCF_019175285.1 Sceloporus undulatus | reverse complement strand
GATGTGGATGAAATGGATGGGGGCTCTGACATGGAGGACCCCTTTGAATTTGGCTGCCAGGGGTGGGAAAATAGAAGGGAGGAAGAAAGGTGAAGCTGTCATTCATGTGAAAGTGGAATCAGGCTCCCTTCTTCATCCTGGAAGTGCAAAGGTTCAGGATGCGTCCAGAGCCCTGAGCATGAGCAAGGGTCCCAATTTGAATAGTTGAATCCCCATGGTAATACAATTTGCACTCACTCCGCTTTGCATGAATCCACATCACGTGACTTGCCTTGGATTTGATTCCCCCTTGATTCGGAAGGGCAACCAGGTGTGATAAAACACTCACATTATAACTTCAATTTACATCGTTCGGCCCGCATTCATCTTAGCTCCAATAACCTCAGTGTGATAAATGCCTATGCTATAACTTATGTGAGGAGACTAGCAATATCACTAACTTTACTCACCACTTTTGCCACAGTGACCCAGCACACAGGCAAGCACACATATCTGGAAACAAACCATGGCAGAGCTGTTTTCTTATCTCCCTGCTCTAATTCAGTTTTTCTCCACTTTCCCCTCTTTTTCTATCTCCCTCTTTCTCTCCCAGAACGAAGCCTTAAAACCTTGATTTTCCTAATTCCATATCAATGGTAAATCAAAAGCCTGTCTAGCCTGTGTAGGTTCAAACCAACTGTGCATAGTTGTGGTCTTCTTTTCGGAGCACAATAACCCTTTATTTGAACTCTCCATGCTTCAGCAATATGCATGAATTTGTACAATACTACTTTTGTTCTCTCTCTTATATTTATACTTCCTAAGATTGCCATTTATCTATGAGCTAATTGATTATCTGTTCATACAGTAACAATGCAATAGAAATTGATACAGTAATTTCCACAGTGATTGTTGCAAACATCATCATCATAATCATGATCATCATGATCATTATATAAATACATCAGTTCCCTGGTGTATATTGTTAGGGAAAATTTACGATGGCATGCTACTGCCAAGATTACAAAGATGACTTCCGTATGTAAATCTTGGATTATATGAAGGCTTGGACATAACATTTTTTGGTTGTTTGACTATATTGTTTCTACCACGGTTGTCCAGTGAATATACCAAGCTTGACCCTGGGGACTCCTGTTATCAGGAGTTTCCTGAGATTATTGCTGCACATTCCTTCAGCACAAACAGGGGCTGGGGAGATTTTGAACATTAAAAAGAGGAGGGATAAGTGATACACACAAGTTTTTGTTTTCAAATAATTGGGTACAGGTTTCCAACCATCAGCAGTATGGCTCATTCAACAAGAAATTACAGTGGAAAAAGCTTTGCACTTTGTTCATTTTTTAAATGTATATTTTATTAATTAATTAATTAATTAATTTGTCATTTAAAATATTTCTGTATTACCTCCCAGCCCACAAGCACTCCTGAGGCAACGAGCACATAAAAACTAATTGTAAATACGTACAAATTACAAATACAATCACAACACAAAGATAAAAACATTTCAATCACTCTTTAAAAGCCCCTCAAAGCAGTCGAAAAACAACTCTAGAACATATTATGCAAAGTATTTTTTATAACTTTATATCTTCAGCACTTGAATAGTTCCAAATGAAAACATTAGCTCAGTTATTTTATGAGAATCAATCTGATCTGATTCCAATGTAAATTGATTGGAAAAGTCATGCAGTCCAAATTCTTAGACTTTTTTTTTCTGTTCCAGGCTGTGTTTTGAATATCTTTCTGTGATTGGAAGCTGGTCTTCCTTCCATTTTTACATTGGCTTGGCGTAGGATGTTTAATTATTGGCTGTGGTTGAATTTAGCCCCTTCTGGTCTGCTTCCTTTTATTTCTGACTCATATGAGAGCAGTTGGATTTGATTTAAGGTTCTACTTTTACACTCTCTCACCACAACTGCTATCTAATCTTGGTGTTACTAAGGCAGCATCTTTTTTTTATAATGAACAACAGAATAATTTATCTGCTATGAAAAAAATTATACCTCTTATGTGACTACTCCTGACCTGATCCTTCTAATATAGCAGATTCAGGATGTACAGTAACAATTCTAAAATGTACAAGATCTTTTCCAGAATGCCATTGAATGTGCTACCATCATTCCTTAAGGAGTATTTCAAGATAAGTTTAATACAAAATTGTGCATCAGCATGTGGAGATGGTAGGGTGACCAGATGTCCTTCTTTTCCAGGACATGTCCTACATTTTAACCTTCTATCCAGGAGAAATTTCAAAATGTCCTCTATTTTGAGAATGACACAGGGGCAGTACAGATGGACAGCTCCATGCTGCCCATCTATGCCCCATGTCTGTGCTGCAGCTGCACCGCAAAAAAAGAGCCACCTAGAGTGGAGTGGCATCTTTTTTGCAGTTCCCAGAAGCAGGAAGGGCACTGCCATAACACCACTTCCTGCTAGCGATGTCTGGTCGCTGTACGTGGCAGCTTCCCCTGATGGATGGGAAGCCGCCATGATGCTGGCGTCCATATATCCAGTGTTCGGGAGTGGGGATTGCGCACGCTCCCGACCCCTAGATCAGCGCACCATGCTGCTTTTGGCCCAGTTATACCAGGCAAAGAAGTATAAATTAATATTTATATTAGTGTTTATAGCTTTATTTGGTAATGCCCTACATTTTTCTTGAACAACCTACATTTTATAGTGCCTTGTCACCTTGCGGTTATGACATCTGGTCACCCTGGGAGAAGACTGTATTGAAACATTGGTTTATTATTTCTAGTTTGTTCTCTTACAGATACTGGCATTGTGTGTTAACCACTACAGTACAGTGCGCCCTCCCCTACGCGGAGATCCATTCTGGATCCCTCCACTAAGGGGAAAATCAGCATATGCTGAAGCCCATAGGAACTAATGGGGCTCGCATCTGTGGTGTGTGGTGTGCAGGGCATGCGTGTGCCATGGGCACACACCCCATTAGTTCTTCCGGGGCACACAACAGGTTCTTCCATGTTGGCTTTCAGCATACGCTGAAAGCCGCGTATGGCACGCCCACGTAAGACGCAGATCGCTGTATTAATATCTCTTCAGAACCTTATTTTATTTATCTGTCTTCCCTCTAATCAGTTAACACCATCTAGTGCCAGTAAATTCTGCAAGATTTTAATAGCTGCTCTTCAGAGAAGGTGCATATGGTGCAATGGGGTTTTTATTTTTAGATATTTTTAGTTTGAGAAATTATTGGCTCCAGTATTACATTGCCAGTTCTTTCAATACCCTTGGATGTAGTTCATCTGGTCCTGGAGACTTATATTCATTTAGATTAACAAGGTATTCCTGTTCTATCTCTTTGTTTATCTGTGCTGAAATTCCCCTATTATGTCCTCTGCTCCATTATCCTCAGGTTGAGCACCCTTTGCCTTTTCGAGAACAACAGAGGCAAAGAAGGTGTGAGCAATTCTGCTTTCACTACTTCGTTAGCATTTTGCCATCTTCTCCATGCAGTGGCCCTACCGTTTCCTTTTTCTTCCTTTTGCTGGGACAAGCAAAAAAAGCCCTTTTTGTTGTTTCTTAACTTTCTAGCAAGCCTGATTCTACGCTTTAGCTTTTCTGACTTTACCCCTACATGCCTTGCTATTTCTTTGAATTCCCCTTTGGTAATTCCCAATTTTCCAATTTTATACAGTTCCATTTAAAACTTAGCTCAGTTGAAGTTTCCTAGTCATTCCATCCCCCGTGTTTCTTGAGACAAACGGACAA
>NC_056527.1:72733281-72736209 GCF_019175285.1 Sceloporus undulatus | reverse complement strand
CAACATTTAAAAGGCTCTTGACCTAAAAGCATAAAATGTCTTACGGTTTCTTTACACATCCCACCCATCTCTACTCCACACACTGAAGTTATTCTTTCTTCAGGGAAGATTGCCCTTTATAAAACCTCACCTAAGAATGACAGACAATTTGTATGAGCCATTCCTGTTTTTATCATCATCTCTCCACTGTTTCTTTACAACACTGTTTTCACCATCCGTTGGAGTCTTGGGCTTAGTGCTGGATGCCCTTTCTTCCCCTCTCTCTTGTATTGCCATGTCCCTTCTTAGGTTGTCATAGCAACTATTATTGCCATGCCACAGACTGACTCTTTGTGATGCCACAACAGAGCTGAGGGGAACAAGAGCAGAGGGATTCAACTCTGAGGTGGCATATCTTCCCTTATGCTTTATCATTAATAGGCAGTACCTGATCGTCTTCATACTAAGCCAATCTACAGTTTGGCCAAGAACGTTTAGTTTGTCAGAATCTTATACATTTATTCTGATTTTGCCTTTGTAGCAAATTTAATCTCTTTTATTCTTGCACTTGTTTACTTTTAAAAGGAACAATTCATGCATAAAAACTGCTTGCACTTTTCATCAGTTACCAGACCAATGTCTACATACTTCACCTGTATTAATATAACATCATGCCAATATTCAGGCCTTTATCTGCCAGTGGAATCACTTCATTGATACCCTACAATTATAAGACTGAATGAAGGCAAGACACCTAAGAAGCACAGAAATAATGACCAAAAAATGGCAAGTTCTCATGCCACATTGGACCCTGTCATATGCTTATAAGTCTAATTTTATAGGCTTTTTTCTAATAATCACCAGTGATGTTCACTTCTGAATAAATTTCTCATTAAATCTATATTTTGCCTTACAAGACCCAGAGAAATTAGTAAATCTACCAAAAATATTTTCCATTTAGCAGAGGTCAACAACTGGCTCTGTAGATGGTGCCGCCAAGAATGATATGGATTCTTTGATCATGGGCTGTGGTTCCATGAGGAAGGACTTCTGGCAGGGGATGGGTTGCATCTTACGCCAGTTGGCAGAAACAGAAGAGTTTGATCAGGAGGGCTTTAAACTGAGTTATGTGGGAGAGGGAGACAGTATTCTGGAAGGCAAAAGGGCTGGAGAAAATAACCAAACTGTCATAGAGGAAACAAGGCAAATAGTGCAAGGACCCAACAGTGGGAGGCAAAACATCTTGCACAGGCAGCAAGTAAAGGGGACACATGGTCTTCAATGTCTCTACAGTAATGCACAGAGTTGAAGCCAGGCATAGTCAGACACACATTCTAGACTTTAGGAGAGCTGATTTCAGTAAACTTAGAGAAGTACTGATGGTGATCCCATGGACATGAATACTAAAAGAGAAGGGAGTTCAGGACGGATGGGAGTTTCTCAAAAGGGAGATACTGAAGGCACAGTTTCAAACAGTTCCAGTGAGAAAGAAAAACGGGAGGTGTCTCAAGAAACAAGGATGGATGACTAAGGAACTTTCAACTGAGCTACGTTTTAAATGGAACATGTATAAAAATTGGGAAAATTGGGAAATCACCAAAGGGGAATTCAAAGAAATAGCAAGCGCATGTAGGGGTAAAGTCAGAAAAGCTAAAGCGTAGAATGAACTCAGGCTTGCTAGAGAAGTTAAGAACAACAAAAAGGGCTTTTTTGCTATGTCCGCAGCAAATGGAAGAAAAAGGAAACGGTAGGGCCACTGCATGGAGAAGATGGCAAAATGCTAACAGAAGATAGAGAAAAGGCAGAATTGCTCAACACCTTCTTTCCTCTGTGTTCTCAGAAAAGGCAAAGGGTGCTCAACCTGAGGATAATGGAGCAGAGGACATAATAGGGGAATTTCAGCACAGAATAAACAAAGAGATAGAACAGGAATACCTTGTTAATCTAAATGAATATAAGTTTCCAGGACCAGATGAACTACATCCAAGGGTATTGAAAGAACTGGCAAATGTAATACTGGAGCCAATAAATTTCTCAAACTAAAAAATATCTAAAAATAAAAACTCCATTGCACCATAATGCACCTTCTCTGAAGAGCAGCTATTAAAAATCTTGCAGAATTTACTGGCACTAGATGGTGTTAACTGATTAGAGGGAAGACAGATAAAAATAAAAATAAGGTTCTGGAAGAGATATTAATACAGCGCATCTGCGTCTTACGTGGGCGTGCCATACGCGGCTTTCAGCATATGCTGAAAGCCACACTGGAAGAACCTGTTGTGTGCCCCGGAAGAACTAATGGGGTGTGTGCCCATGGCACACGCACGCACCTGCACCACCACACACCACAGATGCGAGCCCCATTAGTTCCTATGGGGCTTCAGCATATGCTGATTTCCCCTTACGTGGAGGGATCCAGAATGGATCTCCGCGTAAGGGGAGGGCGCACTATACTGTAGTGGTTAACACACAATGCCAGTATCTGTAAGAGAACAAACTAGAAATATATAAACCAATGTTTCAATACAGTCTTCTCCCAGGGTGACCAGATGTCATAACCGCAAAGGTGGACAAGGCACTATAAAATGTAGGTTGTTCAAGAAAAATGTAGGGCATTACCAAATAAAAGCTAGAAACACTAATATAAATATTAATTTATACTTCTTTGACCTGGTATACGTGGGCCAAAAGCAGCATGGTGCCGCCGATACTAGGGGTTGGGAGCGTGCAGCAATCCCACACTCGCGAACACTGGTATATATGGACGCCAGCATCATGGCGGCTTCCCATCCATACGGGGGCCACCATGATGCCGCTGCCAACGTACAGCGACCAGACATCGCTAGCAGGAAGTGGTGTTATGGCAGTGGCCCTTCCTGCTTCTGGGACTGCAAAAAAGATACCACTCTAGGTGGCTCTTTTTTTGCGGTGCAGCTGCAGCACAGACAT
>NC_056527.1:72728492-72733181 GCF_019175285.1 Sceloporus undulatus | reverse complement strand
GAATGCCTTGCTTTTTCATTTATATTTAGATCAAATGCCTTTATTTGTTAAATACTAAACTTGAATTTAAAAGTCTAAAATTTATTATTTATTCAAAGAAAAATTTTAAAAGACCTCAACCCGGCTCCACATGGACTACAGCCTGAATGCCTAGTAAGGCTTCCCCAGAAACAGTATTCCAGATGCAGGACACCACAAATGAAAAAAAAAATTAAACATGAAAGTTCATCTAGCATTTCTTTTATTTAAAAAAAAACTCAGGCAAAATTGACAGCTGCAAAACCAAAGAGATTGTGGGATAGGACAGTGGCATCAGAGACACCAACCAATCAAAGGAGTTCTTCTATTTCCAACTAAGGATCTGAGACTAATTTTTGCATGTGCTCAGTGATCTATTTCCTTCTGTTTGTTTAAAGAGCAAATGTTTTTGCCCATGTTTTTCCTAAAATGTGCTGTAGAAGGAAGACACTTACTAAAGGTGCCACCCTGCAACAGCACATTGGCTGGTATCATCCAAGGTAAAACACAGACAGCTGCTGGCTCAGCTAAGGTAAAGCCTTGGCAAACATGGCAGCAGGCAGGTAACAGGCAAGAACCAGTCTTTCAAAAGGTTGGGAAGAGGGAAATGAGGAACAGAACTGAGGCAAGAGGAAGAGCAAGTTTGCAAGAGAGTGGAAAGGATGCCCACACTCAGTCTGATAGGGGGTGTACTAAACCAGGCAACTACCACAAAGTTAGGATAGACATGCTGGCAGATAACCCCCCCTGGGATCTTTCTCTTGCCAGCTGATTGCCCTTTACATCAGGTCCAGGTGGACTGTAAGTAGGGAAGCAAGAAAGAGAGAAAAACTGTCTGCAGGTGAAAGTGGCAATTTTGGGTGGTGCAGGTAGGAGATGGACTCTACTTGCTTTTGCCAGTAAAGGACTGGGGGGCTTTCTTATGCCTCACATATCTATATCAAGCATGGTTGTGCTTCCCTTTCAACACCTTGAGATGGAGCTTGTAGCAACCTACAATCCCGACGACCAGCTCCTGTGCATATTTACCACCTCTGCAGGCCATGTTCTGTACCTACTTACCATTTCACTGGGACAGATCCTGTTCATATTTAAAACCCCTTTGGGACAGATCTGGAGTGCACTTACAAATTTTCAAGTGCCCGATCCTGGACTTCCCTACCTCCTGAGTGAGACTGCTTCAGCGGCTCCTTGACTACCCACTTCTAACAAATTCAAAGCAAAGGTGTGCCTGTTCACTATGACAGGAGGGGTTAATGTTGTGCACCTCATTGTGGAGGAGACAGCCTCAATGACATATGAATTTTGTATTGAGAACTACATTGAAAAATACAGGGAATAAAGCACATTTCAAAGGATAACTGCATATCAATCTACATGTTCATCAGGAAAGTGCCAATGAGATTGGTTAGTTTTTAAAAATTGGCAAAACAAAATTCTCCAGCATCATCACCTCTACCACACAAAACCAGTTTCTCTGACCTGTGCTCTGAAAGAACAAGAACAACTGATAACATGGGGAATTTGCCTCAAAGGAACACTACTCTGGTTTCTAGGTATCTCTGTATGCACTATCAAATGACCAGGCTGACAAAATTCACAGAATCAGTCACCCAGAAATCTGTGGGCCACAGCAGTTAAAGCAAGCACATACATAAAGCCATAAGGAGTGTTGCTAGCAGTCCTTATTTACAGAACAACTTTCCAACTAGTACAACTTGTCTGACTAGAGTTTATATAAACACATTGATATACATACACACAGAGATTGTGTTCACAAATGGAAGTTACAACATCAGCAGAATACAGTTAATATTTGCCATTCCTGTTATAAGATTGAGGATGCCTGCAAAGGGCACTGGAGGTTGCACTGAGGTAGTCAGAGGGTGAGAAAGCAATTTCTTGACTTGTTTCTTGGCCCAGTTCATTGCCCTAGTGCTTACCTATAAAATGTTACACAGCCTATGAACATAATATGTGAAAGACCTCCCTGTCAAAAAGGCGGTGTTTCGGCAGAGGAGGAGTGATGACGCTAGGCTCTCCAGGGGCTATAAAAGCTCACCCACCATCTGCCCTCCAAAGACGGTGTTTCAGCAGCGGAGGAGCAAGGATGCCAGGCTCTCCTGGGGCTATAAAAGCCCACCCACCATCTGCCCTCCAAAAGCGGCATTTCAGAAGCAGAGGAGCAAGGACGCCATGCTCTCCTGGGGCCAATAAAGGCCAAGTTTACCAACTGCCCACCACTGTCAAGACAGGATCCCGCCTCTGTTGGGTTTAGGAGCAAGCGTTTTGGGGGAGTGAAACAGAGACGTTTCACCAAACCACTCCTTCTCTGGCATTCCCTCTCTCAATTAGGAGAGAAGAGGGAGTGTCTCTAACACCATCAAAGGTGAAGGATCAGTTGGGGCTCGCTGGGGGCTTTGGAATGTTTATCACACTATGCTCTTAAAGAGGTACTATTCCAGTGTGACTCCTCTAGCAGCCTCCTGTTGCATGCTGGGATTGGCAGTTTTAAGGAGCTGAACTTCTCTGCCTGAGAATTCTAAATACCCCTCCTTAAAACTGCCAATCCCAGCATGCAACAGGAGGCAGCTAGAGGAGTCACACTGGAATAGTATGTCTTTAAGAGCTCGTCTGATAAACACCTTGGAATCCCCTCCAGTGCTATTCTTCGCTTGAGAGCAGGGGGTGGGACTTTGGGAGGGGGGGAAACCGTAGAGCAACCAATGCCAAAGGAGGTACCTTTTTGGTTCTAGCTTGCAGATAACCCCTCTTTGTTTTTGACATCCAGAAAAAGCTTTTATTGTGCAAATTTTTAACTAAATCAGAACAAGCTCACTATATATCCCACGACAGACTTAACCTGAAAATACTAGAGAAGAGCAAGATGAAGATAAGCTGATAGGACTATATTTTAAGCCTGCATTGCTCTTCTGTTTTGTCTTTATGTTTCTTAAAACAGATACAAGCGGTATCTTGAAAATTGTAGAACTGTATTAATGAAAATTTGAATGTTATGAATATTTGAATTGCAATATATCTCCCTTCTTCAAGAGGCCACTGTAGACCCCAACAGAATATGGAGAAACAGAATGGTTTTGATTTAGCAAAGTTAGAAAGCTTCCAGCTTCTAAAATGTACTGTTGGAGTGCCACTGGGACCCAACTTTCACCAGGGCTGATGGCAGCTGGCAGTTCGGGCCGATTTAGTGAGCTATAGTCCCTGCCTCCAGCCCATATCCCAGCTCCAGCCCAGGAAGCTGGAGCCGGCTTAAAAAGGTGAGTGAGAAGCTCCTTAGTTTCATTTTTTTTTTCAGATGTCACAAGCTGTCTACAAATTGACTAAATAAATAATAGCTACTTCTTGTTTCCTGATAATACCACCCACCAGTGACTACAGTTCTGAAATGGTTTATGTGATCAAACTATACCCAGTTGTGTAAAACTGGAACAATGAGACTTAAGGATTGCCACCTTTATTTCTGGCAGGGATTCTATGCTTTAAAAATCTGTATAAATCACAGAAACACAGTATGTTCAGCATTTGCTTGTATTGCATTACTGTTATACTAATGTAAGTGATGTCTGTTTTATTCTTATAGGACAGTATTTGATGACAGCCAAAAGAACAAGAAGCAATGTAAAGTGAAAGCATCCTCATCCCACCATCTTAGTTTCCACACATCCTTGATTCTGATGCAGAACAACATTGCTTCCAAAAATGCTTTGTTTCTAAGCAGCTTCTAGAACAGGAATGCGATCTCCACAGACTTCATCACAGCAATTTTAAACGTGAGCCAATATAATACAAAAGGAGTCCAGTTCTATGCTGAAACAGTGCTAAAGGAAGAGAAACGTTTCCTTCCTTTCCTCATGCTCGCCTGAACAGCTGTGAGGCCCAAGACCCTACATACCACTGAAACTCTTTGAATTCTTGCCAAATAATCTGGTGCTGCTCATTGCTTGTTTCCTACATACCGTTAATCATATCCTTCTAGGAAACCATTGTTTAAAATAACAACAGATAACCTTTTAGATTACTCTCCTGTACTGAAATTCAAACCACATATCTAAAACTAACCATTCTTAAAACATAATTTACAGGAATAACTGATGTTTCATTCCTACACAGAGACTCCTCCCAAACTGCTGCATAAAGCTGAGCCATCAAGATGTACAGAAAGTAATAAAGCACAGATTATGCTTTTAGCAAAAAAAATAGGTCCCCCCCCCCACTAACCTGATTTTCCCATGGTTACGTTCTTGATTGTTAGCCGGAAATGCAGCTTCTCTGAATGCTGTTGTTTTTGCTTTGCTACAAGCTGTTTGCAATTTCCTGGTAGTGATCTGAGCTCCTTGCCTGCATGAAACAGACTGTGAACAATGAAAATGCAACCACCCATTCACAGCATTCAAGTTGCCTCGTGATGCCTTATAAGGACTAAAGTCATTTCACCCCCTTCTTCTTCTTAACTGGATGCTTCTTTGTGGTCAGAGATTATTTATCTTCCAGATAAACTCAGCAATGGAAGAACCAACTGTACAATGTTACATACCAATTTAGTTAAGCAATAGACTATGCCTTAGACTGTGGAAAAATGATAAAAAATAATAGATCTTGGAAACATGCCCAATACATTCTTAAAGAGGCAGCAGTGGTCGATTTTAGCCA